>NW_027111053.1:906107-949291 GCF_000696795.3 Halyomorpha halys | reverse complement strand
ATATACACGTTTTGTACACGGCTTTGAAATAAAGATAGAAATATTTAATTTACTTGTTTTAATGACAAAAATTAATTTTTAATTGTGTGATTGTTTTTAAATCAGAGTTGCCAAACTTCTAAGATTATAAAAAAACAGAAAAAAGAAAAATAATTTCCTTAATAATTGACATTGGTACTTCAGTCAACACAGTTTATCTTACTAAAAAGGACACTGTCTTCAGTGAGTAATCAATTCTTGATTTAATACAGTTGAAAGCAAGAAGTTTCCTATTCAACGTCGGAGGCTTAGGCTTTATCATAAAGTTAATCCTTTGTCACAGCCTGAGGGAGGCACTCCAAGAACAGCCAACACGTATCCTTCCACGTGGAGGATCCCAAATGTAATTAAGGGAATTGGAAAGCTGGGATGCGGTAGGCTATGCTAAGGGCAAATCGGTGGCGTACTCTTGGCGTTCCAATCCCGCTGAGTGGACGGTTAGATCGCACTTGTTCGACCATCATTCCCGATCTATTCTTCATTGGCTTTCAAATCAGGAATATCTAAATCCAAATAAATTGAATTTAATCATTAATATTATATGATTTAAGTAAAGATATACGCAGCATACATAATAACGTCGTCATACATCATCAAAATTATTCTAGAATTCGACTAACAAAGTCCTAATTTCGAAGGACAAAATTGTTCAAATCGTAGTGGAATTTGGATACGTTATTTTAGGTTTGTAACATAAATTAGAACAGAATTTGGTATGAAAGAATCCTATGTAATATTTCATATTACTCTCACCTGAACTCGACTTACATGAATACTATTTTCATTACAAGTAATTCATAAAGTATGCTTAGTATTATTAGTCTAGGCACGAATACTGCTATGCAGGGGTTTAACTTTGATATTTAAATTAAAATTACTTTTTTTTTTTTTTTTAAATATTTTTTATGAATCCAATAGTTTTTATAAAACCAATCTTAACAAATTCTGTATTTGGGAGTTACAGGATATCTTTCTTTCCTTAATGAATAGTAACTATGAATAGCATGAGTTAAAACAAAACCCTTATAGCTATTTCGGATATAAAAGATAACAATATGAAAAATATCTATTAAAAAAAACATTTATGGATGTTAAACATTTTAAAAAATTGAAATTTTTGGATGTGAAATGGCTGTGATAAAGAGATGGAGTACGTTTGAAAAAAAAGAGGCTTTTTAATCACAAAGCAATAATTATAATTATAATATTTATTTATAATACTTTAATAAGTAACAGTAAGTTGATATTTAAGGACGAGAGGGAATAGTAACTCCTTCTTGATAATTGATGTTACTGGCTATGAGAGGGTCCAAATAGAACTTAAATATAAGAAGAAAGTCTTCGTAGACCGTTGGTTTAGCGGTTGTGCAAGGAGGTGATCTGATCAGAATCATGCTCGACCGCCAGATTTTTCTCTAATTAAGGAAACCCACTTTATGAGGCCGGGTGGGCCCCAGAATAGGGTTGACACGCAGCTCCAGTAACAGAATTAACGATTATCAGTCACAGTCGAATTCGGATCCGGGTCCTTGGAGTTAGTAGCACAGTTTTTACCACTGAGCTATCCCGCACACTAACAATAATATAATAAAATGATATTACAATTACCATCTGAAGGCATCCGTCCCCTACCTCCTTTCAATTTCTGTTTAGAAGATATTTCAAAAATACACGCTACTTTGTGTTCTTATGCGAAACCACAATTCCATCCCATTGCACTATACTGTAACAAAGATAAACTTATGGACCATAACCAAACTGACTAATTTAAGTTTCCTTGACCGAGGGATTTACCTTCATGCGGCCTGAAGGGATTCTATTCCTTTGTATAACTTACAGGGAACGCTAGATAACCCATATAGATTTACGACCACTATGGGAGGTAGGACATATTCTGCAATAACTAGTGTGACGTTTACGACCGCTTAACAGAATCCCTGGATTAAACCAGACATGATTCAAAGTCCATCGATTCCTATGTAAGACTTTTTAATGCTTTGCATTCTTGCTGATTCATTTTTAGCCGGGGCAATACAATGTAATGTACCACAATATTGCGAGAACCGTGGCTCAAGACATTTGCATGAGTAAGCCATGAGAGAGGCCTGGGCTATCTTAAATAATTGTTTGATAAAATAAAACTAAATTTATAATTTACATCAAAATTATCACAGAAATTTATATTTCTTAAAAGGAAACAAAAAATCAAACAAGCTAAAAAACAAAACAATAACAATAAAATAAAACAAATCACCAAGATATTTTCCCCAATTTTTGTTTTGATAAGAGTTGAAAAGTGATTTAATTATTTCATCAATGTTATAAACATGGAAAAAAATGGAGGGGGGTTGAAAAAAGTCCAGACCCACAAAAGACAATTCTTTATCAGTTACTCGATTCATAAACGTATCTGCAAACTTTGAACTCAATTTTAAAGAGATACATACAGTGGTGCACAAAAACTTATAACATCTAGAAATCCTATCTTATGGCATCTGAGTAGTAAATATATATGCATAATTTATAAATATAATCAAATATATAAATTTTAAACTCATTTGATTGGGACTATTAAAGGACAATATATTAGATAAACATGAAATCCCCAAAACCATATTCAAAATCTTACGAAACGTAAACTAAAAGTCTCTCATCTGGCAAACCTTAAGAAATATGAACACTTCACTATAATTAATTATATTGCGCCTACTTTTATGTATCTATTAAATTATTTAATGTTTAAATAATTTTTAATCGATATTATTATCAATCAATAGTAGTATATCAGATAAAGGATCCTTTCGCTAATTCCCTAATTGGGCGTTATCGGTAGAAGATAGGACCGTTCTTCTTTGCTAAATTACTGCCCTAACCAGTATTTATTTAACTTAAACTTTATTTTTCTATTAAAAGTGTGGAATATCATAAAAAAAACAACAAAAATATGTAAACAAATCATAAGTATTAACAAACTAAAAAAAGAAACTAACAGATATTTAAATAATTCCTATCAGTAAAATTAATAAGTTTTGAAATAAATCAAACAAGATTTCTGAACCGAATAGCCTTCAATGTTCAAAAATAATACAAAAATCATCATAAAAATATTCAAGATCAGAGTATCCCCGAAGGGAAATTAAACCAAAACAGAATAGCATACGCCTATTTAAAAGCTCTCAGAAAATAAAAGAAAAACATGAACAAAAAAACAAAAGAAAATGGTCTATAAAACGTTACGATCCTCGGAGGAGAGTTTTCCTTTTAATATCAGTCAGTAATTACCTTTTTGTTTTCCCAGTGATTAAGTGAGCCCTGAGTTCTCGCAGGGAAATGACGCCGTGCTGTTTTTGCAGTCTACTTTTTGCCGTGGCATACCGAAGCTGTCTGATGTCCCACCGGCTCTCGAGTTAATTTAGTAAAGTGGATACCTAGACCTTATCAACCCTGCCTCTCTCCACTTCTGTCAAAATTAAAATTTTTATATGCCTTTATTTATCATCTTTCTACTTACTCCCTCTCCTCTCCGTAAAAAAGGACCATGGAGAACATCTCTCCTATACAAAACTTTGGAATTAACATCAGCCTTCGTTATCTTTTGGTCTCCAGTCCGATTTACTTTATGTTTTGAGTAATGCAATCCGTTGAAGTAAATTAAAAGTTGTGTAGCATATTTCTCACATGAACATCTACAAACTAATTTGTTTTTGAGGATCTTGAAATAAGACTTCTTGACTATAAGTTATTAACGATTAAACTTGGGAATAAGCATAGTCCTTACAGGTGTAAGTTAAAATTTATTGGAAGGCATGACACTATAATACACTCACAAACTTTTGCGCAGTTCTTCCTGAACATTCCTTGTTCACAATCACCCATATACACTATAACATGTGCAAATGTCACAAGCCACATCTTTTATTTATTTTTGTATACATCATTTTTAAAACTCGACAATTTCAGCAATGATTAAACATTTTCGTCACAACACAAAATTTGGCTTATAAATACGGAGGTTATTCTTGGTCCAAGCCACAGAAATCCATTCTATACCAAGGGATCATTGAGGGAGGCATTTTTTTGACAAATAAACTGCTGAAAAATGATTACCAAATCTTTTTTTAATAAGCGCCGGACAAATATTGGATAAAATAAATTGCCTTTTAATATACAGGCCAGACAAAGGAACAAACGATCGGTGATTTTCAAGTTTGAGTTTGGTGTTGGAAAGATGTTGGACCGCTCTGCTAGACAGCAAACAAGATACAATTAGCCTGACCGACAAGCTGAACCAAAACCTAGAGAGAGAATCGATGACTGGGTCAAGAGGCCCGGTCTACACAGGGTTGTAAGGAGTTGTGGTTGCAGGGTTCAGTTTGCTCTTAGTCCTTCAATGGGTTCAAGAACACCGAAATGTGAAGAACTATTAGGATAAGAATGAAAGGGGAAAAAGTATTAAGGTTAACCGTGTAGGAACAAATATCAGTATTATCTGGAGTCGTACTTAAAGGCGTTGAGTAGCCTGGAGAATTTAGGCATTTAGGCAACCCCGAATTGCACGTTTTCAGAAGAATAATAAAAATTGATCTAGCGTTTAAACTAGGCGTTTAACCTACTGAAACATAGATAGGAAAATTCTATTAGGTCTATCTTTAGGGATTTAATGGAGTTGAATGGAGAACAGAAGACAGAGAATACAGATCAAATAAAAAATGACAAAAATGCTTAACTTCACTCACAGCTATTATTTCACACTTATTTATTTAAAGAGCAGAGGATGGTTGGGACTGCAACGGACGTAGGAATTATTAATCTCTTGATCGACTGATGCCAGTTCGGGAGGTTCTGCAGTCGCTAGGGGATTTGCATACTACAATTCGCCTTTATTTGGTTGGATTTTATCTCCACTGGTCAGGTTCTGTTTGCTTTACAATATTTACCACCGGTTACAAACGCAAAGTAAATACAAAATATAATCCCCTTTGCACGCGTAATATATGCATTGGCGTTGTTTATAGGGTTGGTAGATTAGCGATATTATTGAAGTACGTATTGAACTGAAATTATAATGTGATTAAATTTGAGGCAGGGAAATGTAAACTTCCATGCGACAACCCGGATGTAATTTTAAACAATAATTCTCTACCTCAGCAATTTATAAAAAAAATAAAAGATAGATCCATTAGATTCCACGGAAAAGTTGTTAAATGTTATCTAAATACAAAAATAAAGGCTATTTTAAAAAAGATTTTCGTTACCATTCTGTTGCTTTTCAATATATCTTACCCTAACTGCTAACTTACTAAGTATGTATTTATCGAACTGTTATTTGTTAAATGCTTATGAAATATGACATATCACAGAAGCCCTAACGGGTTCAGATTATATTATAATAATTTTTCAGCCACTTACAGGATTATGAACCTCAAACCTTAGTTTTCGAATATTATTTTAGAATGGTTTTTAAATATAGTTTATAATTTTATTAAATCAAAAATTATTTATGAGTATTAGTTTTAATGATTCTAATAGTATGAAGCCTGAATAAAATTAATGTAAAAATGAAAAATTTTCTATAATTATGCTTCACTTAATTACATTCACTATATTTCCGATACTAAGAAGACTCCGTAGATATATTTTCAAAACTGTAGGAGCCAATGAAAGAAATAAAAGAGAATAGACGATTGCGTATTAGCAGAATCCCCAATCTGATTTATTTGTTTGCTCGCCACTGTAATCAAGTCAGTGGAATTTCACAATCAATTGAACAAACAGGACCGAATCAGCTTTCTCATCACAGAAATTATTGATATCCGCCATTGTTGCCTTTGGTTAAATTTTTGCTTCCTCGCTACTGAAGAGAGGGAAGTTTTGTGTCCAAGCTCAAAATGAAAAACATTTAGTAGTCTGTCTGTCTCTTTGATAAAATCCATTTACTAAATAAAACATATTTCACTGAAAAATGGAAATGACCTTAAGATGTTTCAAATAATTTAATGCCATTGAAAATCTGCTCTGAAATTTTAGGACCATTTTTGTTAGAATAACGATGCTTTTGAAATTGAAATTTCAAAGGATGTATGAACATAAATTAAAAAATTAATAGGTGACCGTTAATTTACAAATCATCAAAAGAGTAGAAGTTCGGTAGTAGTAAGAGATGCATTTAAAAATTTATGCTCACCAAGAACCCTCCTTGTCTATCATATCATATAGTTATAACAATAATTAACTACCTTTAACATGCTAAACTACTTTCTAGAGTTAGTTAAATTGTAACGAACATATTTGCTTATAATATAAACATATCTCTACTTACGGGTACAAGGCATGCTTTTGGGGTCTTCAGGCGACCTGTAGAATCCTGAGTTGCATCGACACTCAGACAATCCATAGTCGGGTGCTTTGCTGTGCGGGGGGCAAGGTTGGCAATGATCATCACCAGTAGCATGCTTGTACTTTCCAGGTGGACACACTGAAACAAAAAACAAATCATATTTATACATTCCATTAATATTAAAAACAAAATTTTAATTCAGTTTTAAAAATATTATTGTCACTTATACTGATAAGTATGAAACAGGCCTATGGAAAACCAACAGAAATGGTCCTCCAGGGCGGATTGGTCTCAAAAAATAAATTTAATCTAAAAAGTACTATGGTTTTATTAATCAATGACATAATTTTTTAAACCATTAGTTTTTAAAACTTTATTTATTGAAATTTACAACAAGATTACAAATGCATTAAGTAAATAGTTTAGTTTTTGTGAGCAAACACATTTTATAAAATCGTGCGAATGCACTAGGCGCCGAATTCTGACAATCTATCATCACTGACATCAGAGTAGGACGAAGAAAGCACAGGAGATATAACAGGGGCCCTATCACACTCAGCAACAACAGATATTACACAAAAACAATCATCAGAAGATAGTAAAACCCAAACCCAAGGATTGCCCTCTTATAGCCAAGTGCCACCCTTCTTCGGAAGATAATAATAAAACCTTCATCCAAAGGGAGGAGGGATAGGAAGGTTGGAATTGGTGTGAGAGCAACGCACCCCACGTGTATATGTTCTTCAAGTCGGTTAGGTGTCAGAGAGTGAGCAATAACAATATATAGCTATATTACAAATAATTATACAGCGTAACTAAAACTATTATAATTACAATATAGAACTTGGTAACCTCACACAGTCGAATTAGGGATTTAACTTGACTTCCTCGGTCACTTTTCCATCATTTCCTCTCCCCAGGTTTTAATACAGGGTTTATTGTTGAATAAATTATACAAAAATAACAATAAAATTCGATTTCAAAATAAATATTCCCATTAACTTATTTTTGGAATGTGCCAAAACATAACCTAGAGTTTTTTTTCAAAAAATCGAAAGACTATAAAATCACTGCCACTTTATTTTCCAAAGTTCATTTCATACTGCTAAGTAGTAAGACTGCTTTCAACTGATAAGGTATTCTTTTTTCATTACTTTTTTTTTTAGACTGTTGATGTTAGATCTGAAGATTCTAATTTCAAAATACATTCCCCAATTTAGCTCATTTTTTAATGATGAGTAGTTAGTTGACCGTGAATTATATATGCGAAAAGATGATTGTAAAAATAATTAAAAACTTATTAGAGCCAACGTTTCGGCTCTAACATTTGAAGGGGTGGGGAGAATGAAATTTAAAAAAAAAATTTTTTTTTATTTACATTAAAATTGTTAATATTAATTGTAACTTGGTTAAAGTAAGTTTACAGTAAGACACCGATTTGAAATTTCTGCAAGCATTTTTGTTAGATCCATCTTTGCTATCCTGATGCCAATGAACAAAATATTGAATGCTGAGTTACTTTCAGGTAACCAAATCACTGGATTCATGGTTGTATTCAAACTATCCAAAATATATTTTATAAAAGGACTGAAATTATTTAAAGAAAATGTTGCTAACCTACATAATTAATTTTTTTTTTTAAATTAAAATATTTCTGGTTAGGTGACAAGACGGATACACCACAGGACGTGCCTACACAATATCGAAGACTAAGGCTTATTAGCCTTCAGTTAATTAGTTGAGCTAAGGGTTCCCTGATAACACCATCCAAAGAGGACTATGCAAAGCAGCCCAAATTTCCATATTAAACCTTTTCCAGTCGACTTTAGCCCCTGTATATTCATTAAAACTCGGATCCGTTTAAAATTTATAACGTCCCAAAGGGCTTTGCATAGCTGATATCTCTTAGTCCTTTGTCACTCCTCCTCGGTCCAAGAGATTCCTATTAATTTAGACTAATTAGTGTAGAGGCTGAGTGATTTGAATTTAAAGACGTTCGGTGGTTGGAGAAAAAAACTTATTTGGGAGTCAGTGAAGCCGGGACAGAATCAAGAAGAACAGGGTGTAGGTTCGGTCTTTCGTCTTGGTGATAATTGGTAGTGTAGGACAGGGAAACAAGATGGGTTGTCGTTGGTCAGAACAGTTGCCACAACTTACTCTTTATTATGTGACTTCAAAGTTATACTATAAAAAGGTATGAATCACCGTAATTTACATACTATAAATTGTATTACTCTTTGCCCTATGAATAAATTATATAATACCTTGAGGAGAGAATGATTAACTACCTCAATTAAAATTTTGAATATGAAGTAATGATCCTACAAGAGCCTAGTTTATAAAAATCACTAAGCTCAATTAATTAAAAAAAATAATATGTTATATTTTAAATAGTATAATTTTAATCCTATCGCTACTTCCTTTAATTAATGTTTTGGTATTTTATGATATAAATAAAATTAGCATTGTTTTATTTTTTCTCGTTTTTAGTCGCATTTTACAGTACTGTTTGAACCCAAGCCCAGTGTACCTAATTATCGTTGCTTAATTGAAAATAAAACAGATATTTTAATTGTTATAATCTCAACATAAAAAATACCACAGGCACGGAAATAATAATTTTGTTCATCAGGAAATTACAATACGATACAAGCGTATTCATAATTAGATCGAAATTAAAAACTGTTTTGAAAGTATTTTGTTTTGTTACATTGAAACTGAATATTTTATTATTATATTTAAAAAAGATATTCAATTTTTTACTGATATTTGACAACTGTTTAAAATCAAATTCAAGGAAAAAAATAATGAACAAGAACGTTAGATATCTAGAGTAGATTTAAGAAATAATGCAAATCAGTTGGAGAGGAAAAAAAAAATCAAGCTAGAATGAAAATAAAATAAAACCGAAAAGCCTGGTAAAACCAAGAAGTTCCGACAACTACCTGACTTCAGAGCGTGTAAATTTGCAACAAAAAGAAAACAGCCGTGAAGCCTGCCGATTAGGGAAGAACAATTAGAATGGCCTCGCCTTAACCTGTAGGTTCTCCAGCCAGCCGCTGGAATCTGATTCATTAGGTGGCGAGGTGTGGTATGCAGATGGGACTGAGAGATGTCAGAGGTTGAAGGGTACAGTGTCCGTCTGGGTATGTGAAGTAGGATCCATTCTTCAAATGAAAACCTTATGTAGGCATTACTGAGCTACACTTTTCACATTAATTAACAACTCACGTATTCTATGGATATGTTACTTCATTAACAAGGATTATCATCTGAACTTACATTACAGGCGTTCCAGCAAGGGTTGCCTCGTCAGCACTGAGTCCCAACCGCTTCGATCTAAACAATTATCTCCTGTAGACCAGCCATTTCCTTCTGCGTCCTCTCTTCCCAGGCGGAACCTAATCCAGCATTCGGCCAACAATCGTCGGACAGTCCTCTCATATGCTCGTACCATTTTTGGCGGCTTACCCTGCTCCTTTCAATTATTGATGCACTCATATCCATCCTCTAGCGAATTTTACCATTTTTAATTCTATCCAGCCTGTTAACACGGAGACACCTCCAGAAATCCATCTCAACCGTCTGCACCTTTGACTCCACTAAGGTTGTGATGATTCGACGCTTGTTCTCTGTAGAAAGGTCCGTATTCCAGAGGACTGGATTCGAGTAGCCTTACGGGCTTGCTTCACCTTCCTTCAGCTGTCATGCTAAGACGACTTTTCAGCATCCAAATAAGAAGCCAGGTACTTAAAAATATTCACTATTTTACATGCCTCCCTGTCCACTAGAAGCGCACCAGTATAAGTACCGCCAATGTCCTATACTCAGTCTTCTCTTCTATTAATTCTTAAGCACACCATTTCAAAGCAGGCCTTTAGCAAACATACAATCATTTCGAAGTACAGACACGACTTCGAAGACCAACGACTACTACTGTCATCAATAAATTGTCCGAGCCTCATCCTTATGGAACTCCATCCCTTTCTCCAGTGGAAGCTCCAATACCCTCCCTACCTTTAAATCCCGCCTGTTCAAAAATTTCTTATCCATTCAGACCCCATAAAATTGTAAATTAATATAATTGTAAATATGTATGTTAACTATTATATCATTCTTAATTATTTTTACATCGTTTTCTTTTCTCTTTTTTATTTATTAATTTTTTTTTATTGTTCAACAGATAAAAGTGAGAAAATAACCTAGAGTTATTTTTTATAATGACTGTTTATATTTCTTTGTATTTTTTGTTTAAGTATCTCTGAGGCTCCTCAGCCCTCATCTATTCATTTCTCTGTATTATTCTAAAGGGACTCGTCCCAGAATAAATAAATAAAAATATTCATCAGTTATTAGGGAAATTTTTAATACTCAGCTTGAGTCACATAAATATAACCTCGAGCAATCAGAAATGGCCAATTTATGCCTAATCGACCGTATCTGAATAAAAATAATAAAGAAAAATGAACATTATTTTATATTAAATATGTACGGAGATAAGAAAAACAGGATTTCCCTTCCCCACCATTACAGCCGGGTAAACATGCAAACATCCCGAGCCAAAGGGTTCCAACCCTCTTCCCTATGGCGAAATATCAGGCAACCCAGCCCTCAAGGTAATCAGGTGTAATTGAATTATACATATCATATCCGGACTATCCCCCGGGCGCGTTTTCATAACGGTGAAAGGGATTTTTCGCTTGGGAGGAAACTGGAATGGGATGTGCAAAGGGTTGAGAGAAGCCTGGGGCGAAACCTCTTGTTCCAGCCAATTCATATCCAGGAAATAAGTTACTGTTTAACTTAGCGACTTCATTACTTCTCTTGTACAAAGATAAATTTCCATCTAGGGCAGTTTTCCTCCACCGACCGACCGACTCTTGTTTAATGAAAATGTATGCACAGCCGGTGTGCAACGAGGATTTATAATTGCCAGGGCAAGTAGTCCATTTGAAAGTTGGAGCGCTCGCTACATCATTGAGGAATAGTCTTAGCAGTGGTAGGGGGGGGGGGGGCGAAGAGGGTTCCTATTGACTAACTTTATCCTAGGAGCTTTCTATGGAAAGTTATTTGCGGAGGGGCAGATTACATTTTCTACAGTGTGTGTGTGTGTGTGCATGTGACGTTTAATAGAACATATTAATAATTGTCTAGCTATAATTAATGGGCTCAGTTTTTAAATTTATGAAACAATCCAAGGAAGTATGGTAATGGCAGGGAAAAAAAAAACTAACATAAATAAAATATTTTCTGGCCCTCAATGTAAAAAATTATTATTTTTCTAAATTGATGTATTCAATTTCCTTTTATACGTGTAAATATGTGTATAAACAATAGTTAGCCCTTTTTGTTAATTATTTTTGGTTCATCTACGTTTGATTCTTTTTCATTTATATTATTAGAAAGAAACCACGCTATGATTTATGAGATGATGTATGTTTTTGTTTTATCTATTTTATTTTATTTTTTAATTTAACATATTATGTTAAATGGTGTTGTTTTTTTTTCTCCAATTTATTATTTTACCTATATGATGTTCTAATTTTTTTAGTATTTTTTTTTTAGTAAGTTTATTTTTATTTTTTTAAATTTGGTATTCTACTCTAAGGCACTAATGCATCTTGTCGATACCTGTAATATTATTATAAAGGGACTAGTCCCAGAAAAAATAAATAATATTATTATAATTATAATTAAAAAAAAAACAAAAACGTTGAAACTGATTGTGATTATTTTCATCGTCTGATATTTTTAAGGAGCTCCCCAGTATATGAAACTATTCGAACTATTTCTTATGAAATTTTGAGTTTCACATCAAATTGTGAAAACTCATATTTAATAAAAAAATAAAATAAATAAATAAATGAAAAAAAAAAAATATTATTGAGGACAGGTAACTAAAGTTTTTAAAACTTGAAATCTTTCAGCCAACAAATATATCTGGTAAAGTCAAAACAGCAGAAAAAAACAAGTATAAAAAAAAATAGGAAATTCCAAGATAAACTTTGTTCTTAACGATTAGATTAGATTAAAGTGGGATATGTACCTCATTTTTCCGCTAAGCCTTTAATTAGAATCAAATAATAAAATTAAATACGTGTTTTTATTTTACAACAAAGCTTAACTCATTAATTTATTCCTTTAAGCGATTTCAGCAGAACTAATTGGTATTTAAAAAAAAAAAATAATAACAGGTATTTATTTTCATTAGCAGATGAGTTTCTGTAGGATTGTGTCATAATTATTCAATATGGCGAAACATGCTGCTAGTGTGGTAATATATAACTATATATTTTATTTTTATTTATAGATTTTTAGGTGACAAATTAATTCATAATGATGTTAATTAATACACAATAATATTTGTAATGTATAGGTAATTATCCACTTTCACTAAGCCCTGAATAGCTAAGCCTCCAAATTGATTGCAACAATAGATAAAATAGGCGAGGATTAATAAGGCTTCGACATGACCGGGCAGGATATAGTGGCGGATCATCCCCAACAGGATATAAATACGGATTCGATGAAGAAAGGTATTTTTTCCAAAGGCCCTTGGGTTGGCCCTTTATATATAAAGCAGGGGATTAACCTCAATCTTCGGGGAAAGACGGGCCTTTTTTAAAAATTGAAAAATAACCCTATCCCCTTAGGGGTCTTCCTCAGCTATAAATTTCCTTTAAGGGTTCAGTTTATCACCGGACAAATTCTAAGAATCAAATTAGAATGTGATACATTGCAAAGTAGTTTTATATAACATTTTTAATATTTCCAACTGGATCTTTCCAAAGGGAATGCACATTTTTAATAAATAATCTGAATTAATCTCCTACTCCAAAATTCATGCACTAAGTAAGGGTAGGAAAAAAAGTATATGGATCGAATGAAAAAAAAAAAATGCTAAGTGACCCTTTTTTCGAAAAAATCCTTTATTCCAATATGCTTCACATTTTAATTTTTTGTTTTCTTAAAACTTTTAACAGTATCGAATAAGGTTAGATGTATGTCTAATGATTATAAATTTACTACAAACGATGTATTGAATTTTTCGAATTTAAATTTATAATTAATCAGAGAATTTTCATATTTAAGCTTATGCACTTAAAAAATGAAACGTTTACCAAAATAAAAATACATAAAATCAAAGCTAACAAAAACTTCATTAGAATTTCGTTGATATCCGTCAATGCTAGATAATCCATCAAATTCAGATTTGAATAAAACTTATTAATAAACAAATAAAGTAATAAATTAATAAACGATTTTCTTATTTGTATTTTATAATTCAAATTAAATATAAGAAATAAATAAAAACTCATTAGTTAACAAATTAGGACTTCTTTTACTAAAAAAAAATTTTCTTGTCAACGGAATTTTTTTTTTAATTATAAGTACATTATAAAAGGTATCAGATTATTTTTTTAAAATACATTTTATGAGTTTTTTTACCCCAAAACAGTAGAGATTAATTTTCGTTTCTTCCCATAAAAAATTATTGATTTTTTTAATATTGACCCTTCACCCCCAATTATTCTCACTAATACATTATGTCCAGATCACGCTTTGCAAATGTAAACTTAAAATAGAAAAGTATATATAAAATTTAATTTTTTTTAAAAGTCAATTCACATTTTATGTAATGCAAATTTTTAAATGTTTGAACTGATATTTGCCCTTATATTTATGTATATGAACAATTAAAACAATATTAAATGTTCAAGAAAATTTAGCGTTCCCTATTTTATGTATGGGCGAATAATTGGGATGTTTATTCACTAATATACTTCATTATTGAATAAAAGTCCAACTAATAAAGTAAGAAAAACACAAACTATGTTTTTAAACGAGGTATAAAAATTGTTTATTTTTTAAGAAATAAAATTGATATTCAGAGCCTAATTGATATTAAATACCTGACAACTAAAATCTGTTACGGGGATTTTTAACGCTTCATTTCTTCAAAAGTGGATTGAACCTTTAGTTAGAAAATAAAAATAAAATCTCATAATGATCCTACCACCAGACAGCCAATGAATGCTGAACCGACAGTACGATGTTTCAATCAGGAGGTGAGATCATCACTTTGGAACTCCCACATTTTTCACAGCTGAGATCGGAGAAAGCTTCATGAGAACCTTCAATAATTCGATGAAGCTCAATCCACTAGAAACAACCCCCATCCTGTACAAAATAAATAATAAAGCGAATCCGAAGCTGAGAACGAAGACATGATCAGCCATCAAATATTAAATTCCCTTGTTTTGTCAGGCGTTCCTTTTCTCTCCCCTTTCTACAGGCTTCTACAAACAGTTCTCTTTCAATCCACCCCGTTTCTTGTATAAATATTTCAATACAAACGTATCCTGTTAAGTGGCTCATTGAGATATCTCCTTTCCGAGAATCTTTTATTTTCGTCCAGAATGCTCTTTGAGAAGGAATTGCAAATCTTATTAAAACAATAAGAAATGAAAATATATTTTCGAGAGCATCGTTGAACCTTAGCAATATGAAGACGAGTCACTCAATATCGAAATTAGACGCACCATTATTAAATTTAATGGTGTTCTGGAATATTGAAAGAGTTCAGGGAGAATAATAACAGTTCTAAATAGTAATACTGCTACATAAAAGTTAAATTTTTTGAGAATACCTTAATTAAATATAGGTTTTCTGTCGGTAATTATCTATAAAACTGGGCAGCATGTATCTCTGTATATTCACTCACTTACTTTTTAAACGCTGTTTCTCAAAACCGACGAAAACCTACAAAGTTGTGATGTGCAAACAGAATGAGTTTGAAAATGTTCGATCTCTAGGTGGTTTATATAAGTTCTAAAGCTCAAAGAGAGATGGTGGTTAAAACTGCAAATATAACAGGACTCTCCACCATTTATATAATAAAAACTATGAGCAATGGTTTCTACAATTTTTTTTCCAGTGGTTAATAATAAAATTAAATTAGACATATTCACGAAAAAAGTGATTATTGACTGATTAATGGATTGTTCAATTTATTGTCATTAGATATATAGCATGAATGATCTCGAACTGGATAATAATAATCCGTGCTTATCCTCTATAGGCTAGAGCTGTAATGTAATTAATAAATTGAAATTACATTAATCCTTCAAATTATATTCATCTTAAATGACAAGTCGTCAATACAACCGTTTGTTTTAATATATATTAAAGAGAAAATTGTAGACATAAAATAAAAACTTGTTTTCTTATAAAAAAATAAATAAATAATGATAAAAAAATAGAGAAAATTATTTATTCAGTAACTACCCGTGAGTCAACCCTGTGAATTCTGGCGCCCATCGGTGGCATCTTTAGCCTCAGTAATGTGGGAACCCTTAATTAGAGAAAATCTAGCAAAAGCATTAATTTAAAATCTTTTATTTAGGTATTGCAATTAATTTATTTTTAATAACTTCATATACTATTGCATATTTTTAAATTAAAAAAAAAAAATCTAAACAGTGAATTAAGAGTTTTCTCAGTGTTATTTATTTTTTTCTTTCGTCTATTTTATCATTTTATTTATTAATAATACATATTAAGCTGTTAGGATAAGTTAGGATTTAAAAATAAGTTAAAATCCATGGAGGGTTGGGGTTGTTGCGGTAAAGATTTTCTAAAAATAAAATAAAAAGGTGTATGTAGAATAAAATTAAATAAAAGATAAATAATAGTGGAATAAGTAAACTACTGCTGTTAAGAAAATTAAAATAAATCAATCAAATAAAATATATTATCTGGAATACATTTTCGTATCAACATATTTATTTTAAATATTTTTGTCATATAACTAGGTACCTACATAAAAAGTTTCATCGTGATATGAACAACGAAATTTAATGAACAGTAGAATAGTTTTTATCCGACCGCGGATTAACCGGATTTTTTATGCAGTTAATTGCCAGGAACATAAAATTTTTGTAAATTTTATAGAACAATGCAAAGGAACCACTCGGTGGTGTAGAAAGAAAAAAATAATTTTAATTATATTTATTTAATATTTTGAAATTTATTAAGAAATCCAATAACTGGTTATGAAATCTACACTTTTGCTTATAGTTTTAATGCATGATTATCGAATAATTTCGGGGTTTCTCCTCATCCTCAGGATTACACTAAAATATAATTAAAATATTTAGCCTCTATCGTTCACCAAAGTAGAAAATATTAAAAACTTATAATTTTTTTGATAAATTGAAATTCAGAATGATTCATGTTAACGATATAAGGCAGTTAAAATGAATATGTATCAAAACTAACATTGACAGCATTCAAATTTTTTTTTATGTAACATGACAATAGCATAATTTTAATTTTTTCAAATGAATAAATGTTGTATTATTTTTTAAATTAACGGGTCAGGTTTTCGGCCATTTCTCATAAGAAATATTTTCTCTTGAAATCTGATAAGATTGTTGGACGCACTATTTCTAGGCCCGGCTGAACAAGGAGAGATGAATTTTCCCTCCATTAATAATCCCAACTACGAAAGACTCCCGAGGCAGAGAGGAGTTGTATGAAATATAGTAATGAAAGCTGAGAACTTTTTCTCAAGCTAAGGTAAACATAAAAGGGTTGAGTTATGTTTGTTTTATGCAAATGACATTCTGTCTTCATTAATATGGGCTTAGGGTGGATAAAAAAACAAAACAAGAAAAAAAATATAAGTGCCCTAGGATCCAAACGTTCTTCTAATTATGGCCGATGGGAAGTATTTTTTATGATAGGAACGAGTTAAGAAATATTTGAATTTCATGATGAGATTATTATGTATTTTGGATAATTATGTATTCATACTAATAATACTATAGCACCAAGAATCTAAACTGCATTATATAGTACATAAATAATAATGGTACATGCGTCGTTTTACATATTTTATCTATAATAATTTTTCAGGTAATAATAATTATCTCTTAGTTTAGTTATTACCTTATATTCGGAAGAAATTCAATATTTGACAAAAAATATAAATAAATAAATGTACACCAAAAGATGAACATATTTTATTTATTTATTAAATAAATCAAATGGTATCCTTGTTAAGTCTCAACACTCTTTATTACATCAACAGTCCAACCTATTTTTTTAAAACTTTAATCCTAGATTAAACTACACTACCAACTATTTGATAGACAAAACTCAGTTTCAAAAGAATAATTTTGATAAAAATAAAATATTTGAGATAAAATAAAAATAAAATAAAATAATATAAATAATAAGGGTTTTAAACAACATAGTTTATCGTAGATGTTACTTGAAGAATGGAGGGTCAGTAAAGAATAACACGCTCATCAAGTAAACTTATTTTCCATGCTAACGTTTCGGCCATATCGTCCCAATGATGAAAATCATCAGCAAAATTCATTCTGAGTTTAATCAAAGAGATTTTTTAATTATACAATGAAAACATAATTATTTGTGATAAAATATTTTTAAAAAAAAGTAACAATGAAGGAATACACCCTATTTCGTTAAGTTACATTGACACTTGCGAAGTTCTTTAAGAGTCAAAAAAGAATAGGATTATTCATTTGTTTTTTTTTTTTGGGGGGGGGGGATTTTTGAGAATTCAAAACTTTACTAAATGCAAGATGTTTATAATGATAAATATATAACGGCGCAAATATGTTCTATTTTACCGTTATCCTAGAATAGAAAAATACTTTCTTCGTATCTATTCCTAACAGTAAACGCCCATTAAACTTGTTCAGCGTACGTGGTTGATATCTTCATCCAAGATATCAAGGTCAATTGGGATACTTCCCACTGGAATAATAATATGGTTTTTCATCCGGACGGCCTTGAGTTTGTTTTCTCATATTAAAACGTGTTATCTATTAGATTAAAATAGAATATTCATGTGTAACTCATGAACTAACATGTATTTTGGATTACATATTAATTATATTAAATATGTTGAAGTCTAGATTGAAGGTTAATCCGTGGACATTAAGACACTGGACTCTTCAAATTCCTACCAATGTTAGATAATTGGTAATTATTCCATTTAAACACAAATAATACCAGAGAGGACGCGTATACTAAAAACGATTCGTAACTATAATTGTTATCTATAAACTCAAACAAATCCGGACCATCCAAAGCTTTCTATGTAATCAAGAACGGTTTTGAACCCAAAAAATCCTAAATTTTAATTCTCCACATCGTCCATTGACTTTCTAAAATACTCACAGCAATCATCAAAGTTCAATTTGAAAACCACTGTCAGTATCATCTATAAACTTAATATTTAATAATATTCTTCACGGAAAATAAAAATAAGTTTAGTGCATGGAGATCACAAACAATTTTTGATAGAACAATATTTTTCGAAATATACCCATTTGTCAAGAAAGTGAAATACATAAGTACCTCTTTTCTAACCCACCAATCTCCTTAAGAATGGGAGAGGGAGTGATTCAGAGATTCGTAAGGAAAATCGTCTTCAGTAAATGCGTCTACTTTTTAAAAGTTAGAAGATATAAGCCGATATAAAAAGTTGATCCAATCACTTACTGAGTCCGGGACCAGTCATTTAAGACTTTACCAGGGTTGACGGAAGATAACAAAAATTTTACGGCGACCGGAACACAAATAGGATGATAGAGGAGCAGAGCAGACAGTAGGCAGTTACAGGAGACCCCGAGGGGATACACACCCTGATGACGATGGAACTTTTCAGAGCCGAAACTTTTTAACGACCCTTCTGATGGTCATGTTTTAACGACCCGCCTCATTATGACCCCAGGAACGGTATTAACAGCCAGCGAGGCTCCTAGAATTTGAGAACCTCCGATCTTACTTACCTTCAAGGGTCTTATGAGGTTATTTTATTATATATATATTTTTAAGGAAACTTTTACACCTTTTGAGAGTGCCGTTATTCCTCTTTATTTAACATCTCATAGAGAGAAGTAAAATGTAGAAAATCCTCTCGTAATTTTTTAGTCCTTGCAAAGCTTTTTCATGATTAAGGACTTACAACTTTCCAGGGATTTCGTAAAAGTAGTCTCCATTTTGTTTTACCTTCATTCCTTTTAACTCCAAAAGGCAACACAAAGATAGGAGTAGTGAATTTATTTCGTTATCATATTGTAAGCAGTTTTTAAGTATGAGGATTTTCGAAAGAAAAAACTTTTAATAATTTTTCCTTCATATATTAAAATTTTATTGAATCGAATTTATTACTGATACAGTAATTTTTAATTTTTACCGTATAAATCATAATAATATTTATAAGTAATTTCAAAAACACTTTCAAAATTTGAATAGTTATAAACAGTGTTTAGTAGTTGCTAAGCCGGAGTAGACGGCTTAGGTTTTTAGTAAGATATACAACAAAATAAAACAAAACTTTTCTCAATTTTATCTAAATGAGTTTACTTCAACGATCTCGCCCATCTTGATATTCTATTGTATAATTCGAACAAGAGGAAAAAAGAGAATAATTTTAAGAAAACCTACAAACTTATTTGACATTCATACTTTTTCATCTCTAAAATAACCTAAATAACACTAAAAATTTACACATAATAACTGGTATTTTACAGTTTAAGTGTGGTATTTTACAGAAATGTTTTCAAAGATAATTATTTTTATTTTTTTTATTTGTATTTAGAAAAACATTTCATCAATGCAAAAATATATGTGACTATAGTCTGGGCTCTTATAAAATTTTAAAAATTAAAGATTTTTTTATTATTTGATATATATTTGTTTATTGCCGAATCGGTATAGAAGGCCTTACACGGTTATTTTAGAACATTTTGATTTTCTTTTAACAATTGAAAGGCATGGGAAATGGTCACGTACCCCGAACTATTAACTTATGCCATATTTTTTTTATAAATAATAAAAATAAAGAAAAATAATAACAGTTATGCAATTGTAAAATGAAAAAAAAAATACTGACAAAACAACTAAAATGAAAATAATTAATAAAATAAATATCAGACTTTCAGATTTTCTGTTTAATTCTCAGATTCTGCCTCGTATAGTAAAACTAAATCCGGTCATTCAGAAATAAATAATAACTGTTGGGCCATAACGCTCGAGTATTTAGAATAAGAAAAGTAATAATTCTCGGATTTTGTTTCATCTCCTTTTTTTTTTTATCAACTTTTATTAGCACTCATAAATAATGTTTGATTTTCAAAGAATGTTACAATTTTATTAGATAGCTTTATGAATGCCAGATTATTAGTACTTTATCGTAAAAAAAATATGCATGAACAACAAGGCTCATTAATATTACTAGCGAACCGTTCCGTTGCGAATCATTAATTTATAAGTTGGAAAAGCCTTGACTATCCTGAAGATACAAAACAGTACTATCCCTTGATTATGGACGTTCTTGACCTTTTTCGAAAGTAAAAGGTTATTGAAGTTTTATGACTTCCTGGAAAGAGTAAGCAAAATAAGTTTTACTGCTCAAATCCCAAGGATCTGGTGTACCATCTCGGCTAAGAAATGAAAACGGACAGTTAGTGGGAAGGGGGCCAATAAATGCCTCGGCAAAGCTATTATCTTATGGCTCTAAAGCAAACAACCCATAGGTCCTTGATTAAGACATCATTTGAAAAGACGGGGAGGTTTTTGAAGGGTGTCTGTCGAAGAGAGAGTTATTAATTGCTTGCAACCCAGTCAGCGCATGCTCTCTGCTCATTCATATTGAGATGGAGAGAAATTTTTCCCGCTTAGGCCTCCTATCAAAACAAAGTCATTTGTTCCCTTCTCAACGGTTAGACCTATCTCGGATATATATGGACCCCTTTATGTCCCTTCTTCTATTATGTTTGTTCCTATAATAACACTGTACTACCAAGTAGCTTGTCTCATTTCTTTCGTTCCATAGTCTTTAGGAAGAGGAATGTTATTTAAGATTCATCAACGAAAAACTTAAATTAATTTCTTTCCTAAGTAAATTTCATTGATGTTATTCATTAATTATTACCAATCATACTAAAAGATTAATAATATTAATTATGACGTAAGAACACTTGTGGTTATAGATTTTTCATATAATAATATTTAGTGCGTATGCACTAGTTAAAAAAGTAAATACAATACTTTCCTCAACCACTTTAAATATCAAGGAGATATATTTGGAACTCAATGATAATAATCGATTATTGTGATTTATGAATAACCTCCCACACCAGCCTTGTGACAGTATTGTTTGTGATTCGGTCGAATATTCATATAAGTGATAACATAAATAATAAATTGCTTAGGATACTTAGATAAAAATAAATAAATTAAAAATCATATTTATATTTTTTAAAGCTTTTTTTTTATTGATAAAAATAACATTTAACTTACGAATTAGGAATCAAGATTGAAAAAATGTAAAACAAACCAAAATATTGAAAGAAAAATTAAGTATAGTGGAAACGTTTTATTCCTTCGTGAGAATAACCTGCCCGGTTAAGCTCCGCCCACAAGGTCCTCCAGTAACTTTTCAAGTAGTACATACTATGATCACTAACTTTTTTGACCAGAGAGGAAATGAAAAAATATAATCAGAAAAATTTAGACACCACTGACGTCAAGGATAAACAAATCTAAAAATTAAAGAAATAAATTTGGAATATTAAAAAATCTGTTAAGTTCTGATTAACTTTCAAAGCCAAGAAAAACTTTTAATATTATTAATAAGACAATTAATTAATAACAAAATTAATAAGTTGTGTCCAATGATATTTGTTTATATTGATTTACTTTGATCTGGAATACGAAATATGTGTGCTATCTTCGGTAGGGGCCTTATACTGCACAGCTATCGTTTAGATGTACATTGTGCAGTATCGATTACTTTTAATGCATTTTAAGAAGTATTAAAAGCATAATTACTACTACAAAGAATAATAGTGATTTGGGTAATATTTATTTTGATCCTTGAGAAAATTATGCATATTTGCGAAAATATGCGTCCCGAGATGTAATAACTATTAACTTTGTTAATACTGTAAAACCAACACGAAACTTATAGCTTAATTAAATTTTATTATATTTCTTTTAAAATACAGTTCAATAAATATTATAATATGGTATATACAAATAATAAATTTAAATTTTACGGTGTTCATAAATAAGAATATATTAATGTAAAATTTACCAAGTTTAATATTATTATTTGTTTTTTTGTTTATTTTATTTGTATTTTAAATCTGAACAAATGAAAATTTAGCATTGACCACAGATATTATTGCATTGCCATTATAATAATTTTTAAACTCCAGAAATACAATAATAAAATTTCTTTAATAAATGTGATTATGTGTTACAATAA
Source organism: Halyomorpha halys (assembly GCF_000696795.3). Taxonomy (NCBI): domain Eukaryota; kingdom Metazoa; phylum Arthropoda; class Insecta; order Hemiptera; family Pentatomidae; genus Halyomorpha; species Halyomorpha halys. The sequence goes on along the minus strand of NW_027111053.1, from coordinate 926,600 downwards.
ATTGTACTATTATTAGTACTCACCACTGCAAGACTGCTTCTCAACGTCAGCTTCGAAACCTGGTTTGCACTTGCATCCTCCAGCTGGAAGGTACCACTTGCCATCTCCCTTGCAGAGGTAGGTCGGGGTGTCTATCTCTTCGGCGTTCTCAACGCATCGACCGGTCGCCTGCTCTATGAAGGTAACTTCCCGACCTGTAGGCGTCGTCGGGAACTTGGCGAAGTTGATGGTCACCTCGGGGCAAGTGATGTAGTATACCTGTAACAAGAGAGGGTCGTAAGTCGACTTCTCAGAGCGGATGTTCGTACCCTGAATCCTTAAGTACGGAAGTTTGGACAAGGAACTAATTAAGGATTTCCGTAGAGAAAATTAGCATTAAACATATCATGGTTTCGACAACGATCATATTAAATTAATAATATAATTAATGAAACAATTATCATTGGAGAATACTTGGCAAAAATAATTGGAAAATTAAATAATTCATGTTCAATGGAAATATAACCAATCTTTGACTGGATACCACTACTACTACTGAGTCAGCCAAAACCTAAGATAACGTTGGCCATCCCAATTTTCAGAATGCAGGCCACATGATTCCGCGCTATTCTCTAGTCAATTAATCCACTGCCCTTTTTGGAACGTGGAATTTCATTTTCGACAACTTAATGACGTTTTTCTATACGTTGTCCGTAGTAGAAAGTAAGACTCTTGATTTTTTCAGATATATTTTTCAGGAACTGACTAATTTTAACTGAGATACAGAAGCATTAAAATTATTAAACATTTTTAAGTATTCAAATCACGTATTGGTTTATTTCACATGATCAAAGATAAATATTTATCATTATAATTATTCATTTTATTTTATATTTATCAATTTAATGTAAGTTTTTTTTATTTAATATGTATATATGGTAAGATAAAATACAATTAGCCATTACACCCATTGCCCCTGAGTGTGTATTATTGTATTGTGGTAGATTGGATTATTTTCAATAAAAGATTTTTAAGTAAGAAAATTTTTGAATAAATTTGGTTTCAATTACGGTTGCAGATTTTAAGTAACAAGCTGTTATGTATAATTTTTATATATGTATATATTGGTGACGTCACATGTCAATTTAGGTCTTTTTGAAATTGTGAAGGAAAAACCAAGCGGGTAAAATGAAACAAAAAGTCAAGACAACAAAGTTTGGAGATACGCCAGTTTACCTTTGCTCCGACGATATGTGTGGATCATGAGGAAAAATTTAATTCTATAATCAGTAGAGTTCACCAATTTAATTTACTCGAAAACGGAACAGTAGTTAATTAGTAGTATTTATTTCACGACTTATAAATAAATTTGTTCGCCAAATAATAAATAAATTAATTGTTAACCATCATCAATGGACTAAACCACGCCGTGGTATAAACCACATCATATTTATAGCGAAAACATGAGTATCATAAGTAAATAAAAATTAACAAGGAGCCATAAATTAAATTGGTTCGGTCAGTAACTAAGGCGAAGGCTGCAATAAATATGCTGTAGAAAAATATGACCCCTGTAAAACCTAATGTGAGGAATAAAATTAATTTCTCTCCTAATGAGCGACCCTGCAGCATTAAAACAAAGGATTGCCGACAGCAAATAATAAATTATTTAGCTACGGTCATCACTTTTAAACGAGAGTCTAATTAAAGAAATTATTTCATAGAGAATTTTACGGCTATTTAAAGAACTCGGGTTTGTAATTAATATGATTCTGTCCAATCAAAACACTAAGTAGTTTATTAGATCCGGAAGCTATATATATTGCATATATTAGAAGAACCAATAGATATAATTAATTATAAAGGATCATGGCTATCTTAATTAGCTCTATCTAGCTCCTTTATGGCATTCTTTGTGATTTTCCACTGGTGTCATTTGCTTTTCAAATTCGAAGGCCGAGAGAAAAATCTTGATGGAACCGGCTATAGGACACGAGAGTTGTTTTAGCTCAACAAGAATAAAAACAAACAAATTATCCATAGAAGGCGAAATACGCCATTAGAATAATTAGTCAATTAAACTGGGCAATTAACTAAAACATGGAAAACCTAATGTTCATGTGATGAGCTAGAAGGTAAATCAATTTAAAACGCTATAATTGGAAAACATAAGAAAACAAATATTAATTGGCATAGTAAATGGAGGGAATCGTAATGACAACAAAAACTATGACACAACCACCGTTCTTGATTTTAATAAATTAAATTTTGGAGAGAACCAATTATTATATATATAAATTTATTTTAAATCTCGTTAACGTTTCGGCCAACCTGTCCATTATAAAGGATAATCTTAATTTTCTTAATTCTATTTATATATCTTTTCATTTTTAGCCCTGATGAACACCTACTTTATGGGTCGAAACGTTGGAAATGAATAAATAGTCGATATTTATTTTTTCTTCCTCGTTGATCGTAGCCCAAACCGACCTTTAAATTTACATATAGTCAATCATCAATATAAATTTAATTTCATAGCCTCACACTAAAACTAAAAACTTTGCAATCTATTCTGCCCAAATATAATATAAAACAGTCAAATAACCAATTTAAATTTTCTTCCATCCAAAGTAACATAGAGTTAATAAGTTAGTCTGGAAGTAGTATATAAAAATTAGCAGTTAAAAGAATTGATAGAAAATAAAATATGTGACAAAAAAAGTTAATCGGCAGTATTATAGAATAGGCTGCAACTTTCTTAGAAAATAATGTCAGACTTTGAATTTGAAAATTAAGATTGTCCTGGATAATGGGCAGGTTGGCCGAAACGTTGAAGGTTTAAAATAAATTAATAGAGAATTCAGGCTAAATGTATCTATTTCATTATAATTGATAAATAAAAATTATGATTAGATTATTGTCTATAACTTTATTTTTATTTTAATGCGGCGTTTCAATCCAAAACCAGTCAAGTCCATTTCTCAATTTTTAGATATTGATATATTTCACCATCTTGTTAATTGATTATTAAGAGGCAAATATTTTTCAAAAATATTTAAATAAGATGTGGTTTTAATTGTTTTTGAAATCATTTTTCTTATATCTTGTGACTCTAGTAGAATGATATAATATACTAGTAAAAAAAGTAGATAAAATATTATGTACAAATAAACAAATTTATGAATTTATGTAACAACAAAAAGAAATATTATCAGAAGAGTATTTTTTAAAAATTTTAATCATTGAGATTTCGTTACTTCAGTACTTCATACTGCGGAAATTACTTATAAACGCTATTAATAGAGGTATTATTTACAAAATTGATTTGGAAACTGGGAAATTTCAGAGAACAGCTCCCAAAACTCCGGTAAGTTAAGATATCATACAGAAATTGTCGAAAGTTTTAGACTTTACTCCCACCCTAATAAGTTGCAAGGGTATGTAGCTACTTTAATATACAAGATTTTATTTCTTTCTTTAATGTTATGGACTCAGGTGAGGACAAGAAAGCGAGGAAGCTCTATGTTAGTATTTGTGAATAGAGCTTTTTTTATTATTATTGTTACAAACAGAAATTTTAGACAATATTACTGTTAAAAAATGGGGTAAAGTCAATACGAAACCATTATCAAATCAATACATTTACACAAAGGCTAAAACAACAGTTTTATCTAGAGATAGGGTGCGACCTATTTCCTGTATTTCTGCAGACGTTTAGAAAATAAATCACTGTAATACCTTTCTATAAAACAAATAAAATGGTTAATGGTTTTGTTAGATACCTTAATGGCTAAAAGCGAGATGCAAGCCCCTTGATCTCTGAAGGCAAAATAAACTCCCTTCTTAGTGACCGGGATGGACTTCACTTCGGTGTTGATGATCACCTCGGTGTTAGTGTTGAACCTTCCCTCTCCGGCTGCAATCCGACCTGAAAAATGCAAGTAGTAAATTAATTAATTGACCAAAACAGTGCATCGATAATTAATAATGTTTATAACTATTATAGTATCATAAATTCAAGGACCTGATCCTTAAGTCTTTCGAGTTCATTTATAATATTAAAATAACAGCAAATTCAAGTTAATTAATTAAGAGCGTGTAACACAAAAATTTAAAAAGGATTTCATGGAAATCTCAGCCTCTAACTTAATGAAAATATTTAATAGAATAAGCTGTCGTACAGATTAAATGTTAAATGAAAAGTTAACAACTTAATATGAGTTTCTAATATGCCTTTCTCTAATCGGTTTCAACTAGAAACGTCTTATTTCATAAACATAGCCTTACACTCATGCCTTTAAATGAGTTTCTAAATGGAATCCTAATCCAATTATTACTTCATACCGTGAAATGACAAGCTAGATTACTCTAGAAGACAAAGACGCAACTCGTGTAGTCTCCATATCCAGTGACGAAGAACATGGGCCAGGCCGTAAAAACTTGCACAAGACAGCATTTAAGTAAGGCGACCTTTAGTGGACGAGGGGTGGCGATGTCTAAGGACACAAACGACAGTGTCCCGGACTGCTATCTGGAAATGGCATTCCTCCAGTGCTTTCTTAATCAGCCCTTCGTGTCGAACACCGCGTGTCCTCGGGTTGGCACATTCAATAGACCGGTTTTGTTCCTCTGAAAGAAAGTATTGCGACGGAGCCCCGAATTTCATGGAACAATTGCGGAGGTTGTGTGAAGAATTAAAATGCTACAGAGAATTCAATTAATTTAAAGCAAATAGTAAAAGAAAAAAAAATGCTCATGAAAGAACAAACAAAACATAACCGATGTCACTCTGGAATAAAGGCTTCGTAGCGGTTATGAGATGCCGTAACCGTTATATTAATCATAATAAAACAATACCAGTTCATCAAATATATTCACTTTTAAAGGATGATTTATATGTGGACTATAAATTCCATTCTATAAGGAAGAAGGCTAAATTAGCTCAGAGATAGTAAGGCCACGAAGGTAATATTTTTTCTTTTAGATCACACATGGATTGACTCCTTCTAGAACAATAAGGCGTACGCCTTAATAATCTACGCAGTAATAATATGCCCTTTCCATAGGTTGGTCTATCGTGAATAATCACAACTTCACTTGTTTGGCCTTTGGGAATTCATTGTACATATTTGTTTTCTTTATTTTTATTTTTTTTTCCAAAGGAGGAAGAAAACGAATATCAGCTAAATACATTTCAGGTACAGGTGACGGTAGGTAAAACATATCCAAGTTGAGTTACTATGAGTCCGTTTTGACATTACTCTACAGTAGGAAGAGAAGTGATTAATTTTGGAATTCCTACGAAACATATTTTAAGACCAGGCTATAGGTATAACGCAGAAGAATAAAGAGCAATAAAGAAAAAATAAAGGTTCGGTAGACTAAGTAATCCTTAACAAAGGAATTTAGTACACCTGTTATAGATGGTTACAAAGAACCAAAGGAGTTTCGAAACCACAGGCATATACAACACGCAAGGGATACACAGATGCTTATCTATGCGTGATGAACCTGAACAGTAGCAGGTAGCTTGCGTGTAATTGGGTCTATAGAATAATAATAGTAATAGGGTCTACATATGGTACACATTTACCTAAAAAATTATCTTTCAAATAAATGAAATTTTGTTTGTTCAGTAGTGCTTCTCAGGTATTCAAAACAGATTATGGACAATCAATTTGAACAACTGTTCAATACTTGTCTAGTTTCAAAATATTACACGGTAAAGTAGATTTTCTATAAAATATAAAAATGATAAAAATAGGAACTAACCAATAAGCTTGTAGGACTCTGGCTCCCAGGGCGGTGGCTCCCTGGTGGCAGCATCGAACTCGTAGTACAGGAGAGAGAAGGTCTCCTTGCAGGAAAGGGCGTTCCCTGGGAAAAGGGAACAGTCCCGGATGGTGAACTTGATTTCGATGTAGATACGGTTAGCGTTACCGCGCTCGACGAACGGGGTCCACAGCCAGTTGTTCACGTTGTTGTAGGCCACGTCGCAGACGACGTAAGAACGCCAGTTTATTCCCTTCTCGAAGTTGGTGAAGCTCTCCTCGACCCACTGAAACATAAAGAAATCACAGAATGAGTAAAATATGAATATTATGAACTTCATTATCGATAAATTTTTAAAATAAAATAAAAGATCCGAACTAGAACACTATAACTACTGACAAATTTGTTTGTAAGGTAGGTATTTAAAAATATAATTTAGCAGGATGAGTTAGTAGTGACAGTTAAAATGAATTAGAGAAATTAATATAATTAAGTTGATTAGAAAGGCTGGAAATATCCTGAAAAGGACCTTATTTAACTAATAAATAAATTATTGTGATGAGTGAGTCTATTATTGGCATCTTCCGAGGAGAAACAGATTAAGTAGTTAAGTATAAATATTTAGGAAGCGCCAGTTTTAAAAAGAAGAAAGATTTGTTTCCCTCTCTAATAATTACTAAAATATATTTATTAATAGGGAAAGAGCGGCTGCTAGTTGGAGCAGATCGGACAGAACGGGACAGGGATATGCAAATGGTCGGGCGCGGTATCTGGGTGCCGGGATCAGGCAGCTCGGGTCCTTTACTTATGGTTCAAGAATCCATTAGCTCCAAATTGGATGTTCAAGATGGATTTATTGCCTCTGGATTCTGATCCTTTAATATAGCCATGAACTCATTCTAAAGTGATCCTCCCTCCGTACGCTATTATTTATTTTTGTCGAAAATATTTTTGTTAGTATAGTGTAACTAATTAGCATTATGAGTTATGGTGGGCATGGTCCTGAGGCATGATAACCACCAGTTATATTCATTTTGATTTCTTGTTTTTATTCTACAATCTTCCCTCCTTAAGGCATACAGAGGTCTATAGTACACTGTTTCATCTGATAACCTTTGTGAATCGCCAAATACTCCATAGATTGATTTATTCATATAACGTAGGGTAGTGGTTTCCAATCTTGTTGTATCTTCACTTCCCCTATTTATAAATATAATTGTTACGTCTTCCCTCTACAATTTTACATAAATACTCATCTGATGTTGTAACTCAGGTAAATACTACAGAATAAAACACCATATTTTGTATAAATATACATCAATAACTTTGTTTTTATTATTATAAGTAATATTAATTTCAGTCGTTCACACCGGTGTTCTGCGAATTTCCTCAAAGCCTAGATTATGTCGCCGTTCTCAGTGCCATTCCAAACACTGAACGTGATCGACACCGTATTTGGAACAGTTACTGCAGAAAAACGGTTTCATATTAGTAAAATTTTACAAATGACAATAAAATTTTTAAAGAGTTTGTTAAAAATATAGAATTTTCTTTTAACCCTATCCAGAACGTAATAATATTTTCCGGTGAAAAAATATGCTTTAATCTGCTGTCATAGTAAAAATTAATTATGAATTATGATTGGTTGTCCGGAAATCCAAAATCAGCATATTTTTATACTGCAAACGCTATCCATTCTTATTTCGATTTGTCAAAAAAAATAAATAAAGAAAAAAGAATCGCTTCCAAAAAATAACCAGTTTTTGGAAGCGATTCTTGTGACTGTAAATAAGAACTTTACTTCCTTCTATTTCATCAACAGGATTAATGTTTCAAAACTTAATATCCTGAATTTTAATTTATGCTTAAACGCAGTGCGTTTAGATTTCCGCTTTCTACATCAAACAATAATTTGAGCCCGATGCATAGATTATACTGAATCGATTATACAGATTCCCATAAATGAATAATTAAATTTAAATTAAATGATTCATTTTTAATTACATAATGATCAAACAATTACCCATTAATTACGTCGATTAAAAAAAAAAAGAAAGAATTTTTTTCTAATATTTGAAAACAACCCCATGAGAAAAAAAAGAGACAATTACAAGTATAATAAAATTACTATACTTAAATAAAATATAAAAATCAAATATTTTCTATTGAATTACATCCAACGCAGTATATCAATAGGAAATATCTTTTAATTTTATTTAAATAAAATAAAGCTGCTGTGTTTTAAAATAGTTTTACAGGAGTGTCTGTTTCGATCTGTTTTATGGTTGTTATTTTTTTTTTTTGCCTTTTAATATTGGTTGTATTCAAACAAATAGAATTTAAATTCTGTGTGTGCGAGATTGTAATTAAGATGCGAGAATGCATTTAAGAAGAAGGAAGATACCTGGATCAAGTGAATATCATACTAATAAGCGATTTCTGAGCCGCACATCTCGAATTCCAACTCCCAAGATCAACATAAATCCGTAGTTGATACGTAACAGGTAGCGGATGTGTCGTTAGCAATTTTTGCAAGAAATCGAAGACGACCAGACAGTTGTGTCATATTACATACAACACAACCTGGTATCCAACTCAACTCATACATATTATGCGTGCTATGAAGTAATTTTTAAATTTTGTTCTACGATCTATTTACGTGAATAAATATTTATTAAGATTTGTGAATAAATGTTTGTTTATTTAGTTTAGATTATCAAAATATTATAACCTAAAGTAAATATTATTATATGGTTTTATGCAAAAATCAAAATCAATCCTGAGGAGCTCGTTCTTGTTTTTTTATTATTTAACAACACCACATGAAACGCAGTAAAATTAATTTTTAAATTAAAAACAGGTAATTTCTAAAGGTTATACTAAAACGAATAATTTTTATAAACTGTTTAAATTTCTTTGGCTACTGTCAAATTAGGATTGAATATTAGGATTGACTGATGATAACAATTAGTTTATTGTGATTTTAGTTAATTTTTTTATATAGTTTAGTTAATAAAATACTGTAGTTAGGACTTCTAATAAAAGACAACTGATAAACAGACACACAAATTTGGAATTGAGTCTAATGATTTTTATTTATTAACTTATTTACTTGGAAATTATAGGGTCAATAAAGAATAAGAACTAATCAATATATTTAAAAACAAAAATTAAAATTCTATATGTATGTATAAATGAAATGGATTTTTTTTTTTGCTTTTGCAAAACAGGGATAAATATTTTTTTAAATTATTTCTAATATTATTTTTAATTATACAATTTTATCTTTTTTAATTATTATTACTAACTGAATTTAAAACTTGCAACAAATGAAAGCCAGGATGCAAGAAGGAAGGAATGATGACGGTACATTGCGATCTGACGTGGTACATAAAATATAATTATTAGAATAAGAGAGAAATGCCAAATAATTATGATGTCTACAGGCAGTGCCACCTCCGCACATATCTGAGGCTGTGCTTACGCCTCCACTGGCCTCAGAAGAAAGCCGACTATAAGAATTATCAGTTTTAAAACTATCCTTGCCGGACGGGTATTAAAATCAAGCTGACACTCCGATGCTCTGTGGAGATAAGGCCGCGAAAACCTTTGTTCTGGCGATGGTTATCGTCCGAGACAGTTATAAAAAGCGAGCTCGTGTGTCTGTGCGGGGGTTGTGGATATGGCAGAGGTATAGCTCTGTCTGCAAAGGTCAGTCACTGCGCTGCGTCTCCTAGTACTGTTTGTTTGGGCGCCAAAATATGCAACTCAATGAATATATATAGCACTATATTATCATTCCTTTAAATTTTAACTATCAAACAATAAATTCAATTAGGTTTGACTACTAAATGACACCAACAATATATTCACTATAACTACTCTTTATTTCAAACTATCAATTATTTTTGATAGTTATTTGCACTAACAATCTTTATTTGTAAATAACTATCAAACAATAAATTTCAATGACGTTTTAGAAAAATAATAATAGCGGATATTAATATTATTAGAATGATATATAAATAATTAATATAGTAGTTAAATTTCTAAAACATCCTTTTCTAGGACTTAAACTAAACCTCCTAAAAACTCCTTACATGGAATTCCTATACAAGCTAAAATGACATAAAATTGCGCGCAGATTTCGATCACTTTAACATTTATTTGTCAAATTTTTAGTTTATTAAATAACTGCCTACCCCCAAATGTGACCATAACATCACTACCGGCCTGCAGTATGGAAACTAAAGTTTTCCTCGACATGATGTCTCTCTCTAGCGCCTACGAATAATCCTATTTACGCCTTCTTCACATTAAATACCTTATTATTTCATAAATTATCTCTTCATAAAAACTGATTCGAATTCTTCACTGGATAACAATCTTATACGACACTGTAATTAATGGTAAATAATGTCACTCAAATATTAAATCCCAGCAAATTATATCATGCGAAAAAAAATTATGAATTACAACAATGTTCCGTAATAAAAATTTAATCTTGGAACCAGTGCTAATTACTTGTGTCCTTCTACTGAATATTTTACATGTTATATTATAATTTCTTCCAATAATTTTAACTTATGGATTAAAGAATTAGTAGAGAACGACTTATTACTGCGTTGTAATAAAAATAGTTTAGTTTTACATAATATAAATGATTTTTCTTGCAAAATTACATTCTAATGATAGTTTGATTTAATAATAATTACTTATAATAAAAATAGTAGAGCTTGAATTATTTTTATCTTAATACTCTTCTTGCCGATAAAAGAAATGCTTCTAAAGCTAAATATATCGTGAAACGAACCTAGATTTTTTAGAAATGAAAACCTTTTAATCCCCATTGGCGTATATCTGAAAAAACAGCAAATAAATAGTAAAAAGAAAAATAAGCGAATATAATAAAAATACATAAATTTATCTAAGACTAAAACATTGACGAATGGTGAATTCAAATCAACTCTCCGGCTCGAGTAAGACGTTGTCTGCAATGTAAATATTTAAATAAGACGTCTGAAAAGGTAAAGGGTGTAACAGGCACTTAAAGACATCTCCAAGAAAATGAAAAAATATCGAGGACGGCTCAGGATAAAGAAGCTCTTAATATTAATGGAACATCTGGAAGGGAGGTTTGTAACAACAAATGAAAATGGGAGCTATCTGTTCAGATCTAAAGTGGTATTTGAAACAAATTGTCTCGAGGGAAAGACACTCCTTCATTCATGCGAGCCTTGTTCCAAGAGGCAATGACAAAACACCACAAGGTTGGAAGAGATCTTGGGCAGAGATAGGGCAGTGCATTGCTGCGTTCGTCCATGCACTACTCTGGAATGTCCTCCTGGCTCTTTATGATCCCGATATGGTTTTTATCTTGCGCTAATGAACATATCTAACGGAGAAAAATGAACATAAAATACATTATGAGATTTAGTAGATTCAATGGAATCCCGATTTATTTGCTGAAACTGCATTCTCAAGCGGATACGAAAAATTCTTACGCAGGTGATAGAAGGAATGCACTCAATTTTATAACCCTTCATCAATAAAAGATAAATACAACATTACTTTATAAATCAATCGAATAAAAATTCTCTTTACTACCATCATAACGCATTTTTGTTATTAAAGTTTATTTTTATTTATTGTTGCAAGTAGAAGTGTAATTCGTTAAATTTTATTTCGAGAAGTTTAAGTTTAATAGTGATTCCTTTTTCATCATTTTATTAAATTTAATTATGGAATCCTTTGACAGTTTATTTAACCACTGTTATAAGTTTTTATTATTGGTTTCATGAGAATAGTCAAAAATATTACTCAAATGAGCTGAAATAGTTTACTTATATTTAAGTAATTAGGTTAGAGACTAATTCAAACATTTTTAGCTTTATAATTGCTGTATTAATTACGTTTATCTCTAGGAATAATAAAACCATGAACATCAGAAAAAAATATTAACAAGAATGAGACATCACATAAATTCATTATTTAATTAATCAATTTTAATTTTTTTCAGAATTAACATACAAGTTTAAACACTAACAGTAAATTATAGTTTTTCCATATTTTTTTTTTATGACATTCTTACAATATAAATAAAATTAAAAAAGTTTACTTCTTTTTATCACAATAATTATTGCACGAGGTTTTATATAACTAGGAAACAACTTCACTATTGAATCATAATTAATTAGTACGAAGAAACCGAAGCTAATTATTTTATTTTTAATCATAACACGAGTTTTTTGTAGCATAAATTTATGAGCCAGTCAGATAATAAATTCATGTATTTATTGCAATATTCATATAAAAAATACATCAACACATTAAATATAACGAGGTCTACATATTTCAAACCTTCGTTTTTGTTTTAATCGACAATCAGGAAGACTCATTAGTTCTGAGCAGATTAAACTTGAATCGCAAACATTGTTCAAAGGTGCAACCTATTTGTCCAATGATAACTACAATATTGGTTGAGCTAGCCGATAATGAAGAAAGGCTGTATGTGTTAATACTTAATCAAACAGATATAGATAAAGAGGATTCCGGGAAATACTACGCAAAAAAATAGCAAAGTTGTGTAAACGTTACTTTAGTCGAAATTGAGATTTGGGTACAAAAATGATCTAATATGGCTATTAGAAAAACAGAAAACTAATAACCTTTATGATATCTGAAAAACGGACGTTATTATAATAATTTACATAAGATGAAATTCACAAAATTCAAAGATATTATTAACTAATATGTAAATTAGGGCAATAAGAACCTAACGACAGACAATAAAAAGGGTTTTATGTTTGTTTGTTGTTGTTTACAGTCGTAAAACCTTATGGTCATCAACACTTGAGTTGAGTGAAACTTCTCTTGTTTCAGGCTTGGAGGAAGGAGTACAGTGGAGGGAGGGGTAAGCTGGTAGCAAAAGTGAAGCTAAAAAAGATAGAGGTGAAGGATGGACCACGGACGTGGCAGAGGTAGGGTGTCAGCCAATCACTGGCTGCCAATTTAAGTTTAGATTAAAATGAGACATAAATATAAATACTAAAATCTGATGTATGTTCAGCCCAACTGATCATTTCTATTGATGCGTCTTACGTTACGGAGTAAAAAAAACCTTTCTAACTAGAACAGATCTGTCAGATAATGTATACTTCTCTAAAGTAGGAATTTATGGATTTAAAAATTATCTACATCGTCATCCTTCAAGACTGACATATTTCATATATAGATCAAGTTTAATTCAATATTAAACAAAAATTTGAATAGTTAGTTTTAGTTATGGCTACTACAACCCAGAATGTCTTGGGCACAGCGATGTAACTACCATTTCTTGACCAACAATTATACAAGAAAGACGTTATCAGCATCCATACTCAACCACCAGGTTTATTCTCAACTCAATGAATGGTCAAGAACTCTCATTGGATGTACCTCTGAAAAGTCTTTCGACCACAGAACACAGAGCTAGAGAACTTTTTTACCACTGAAGGCAAAAATTTAAATTTTAAAAAACAAAGGAGGTTGTTTTTATTTTTTATTATTTCAATCTTGGAATTTTAGTTTAACCATATACATGCTATTATTTTCGTATCAGATAAAAATAACATGTATGTGCATAATGCTGATAGATCACCTACTTTTCTTTGTTGTTCATAAGTGTTTAAAATTTGTAATCATGAATCTGAAAGTTATTTAAAACACTTTCCAGTGGATAGTCACAGAACGCGGGAGTAGAGCCATAGATCAATAATATTTTTACTCGTATAGGGTTAGTGTCTGCCACAATTCACAATAACCATTTACGTGAATATAGTCGCAATAATGTCTTGATAAATTATTGATATATATATTTTTTTATGTAGGCAAGAAACTTGCGGAAGGTGACGAAAGGTACATTCGTTCCACACCAGAAAATAAGTTTCCCTTCGAAGTTCAGGCCTAACAACCCCTTCCTTCCTCCGAAGTTGTATCCCTCTTTCAGTACACATATACAAAATGAATGTTTCAGGACATTGTAATAACAATAATTAAATTCTGATAGTGATATTCCCGTTATTAGCGAAACTGGAACGCTGTGTACCTTCAACATAAATAGGATACTAAGAGAGAAGGCCGAACTGGATTCATGCTATTAGGATAAGAATTGACGGATCCGAATCGGTGAATGAGCACGCACTGAGAATCCCCAACCGCTAGGCCATATAACTCGGGAGAGACTTACCGGACGCAGAAGAAATACAATAGGATCGGACGTGATATAGTGCCAGCCTATCCCGCCTGCGGTTTTCCAAGATTGAGTGGTCACGACGGGGATGAGGGATGGGTTGAAGAACCCGGCGGTCGCGGGGTAACGAAACCTTCTCCGAGCGACATTCGATTCATCCGTTGACGGACTGCCGGTGTCTCCGGAGGATTTATTGGACTAGCTCACGGAAGTGGATCTTAAGAGGGGACAAAGAGAGAGTACTCAAGTTCCTCTCAGGTTTTAGTTGACTATGCCTAGCAAAAGATGTTAAATAGAGATTCATCCTATAATACAACTCGAATTAGGATAAATAGTGTTTAACGGTTTTCGAAGGCAAAATACTGGAATATTATAATCAAATGTAAGTACTTAATGATGATTAATTCTTCAACACATTTCTACTATGATTATTAATTTTTTTATAGAACATATTAATACACAATGACATTACTCAGAACAATATTTTTTTAGATATATCTATAAAAAGAAAATATTACTTTTTTTCATTATTTAATTTCTAAAATATAGAGAAATTAATGGAAATTTGTTTTCATTTTTACTGCTTATTATTATTATTTTTCCGTATAATCGGAAATAGTTTTTAACCATAAAACGTTGTAGCATAATTTGCTTTACTGTATAAAAATAACTAAATCAATATGTAGGTAATATATACTTAATATACTGGTATATAAATTATACGAGTAGTTCAACGTCCATATTACAGCTAAATACACACATAAATTTTCATGGGAAATAATTTTTTAAGTATTGATTTTTCAAATTTCCAGTAATAAAACCATACTCTTAGTCCAAAACAAAAGTGGCGTATCCGCCAAATCTTGGTTTTTTGGGTTTAGTTGCATTTTAATGGAGTTATCTATTCTCTTTGAAATGCCAATACGACCTGCCTGAATACGCGACGTCACTAATTATATACTGATCAATTGATTTATATCCAAATTTGAATGTACTCAGAAATTTCTGAATTGGTGAAGATAACACCAAATTCGAATTTGATTTTATAAGATTTGTTAAATATTATTTACTTGTTATAATTTATTTTTCCTTATGTAAGGACTTCCTAAATAAATATAAAGTAATTAACAATGCATTATGTCGAGCTGTCTTGGAGAGATGTATTATTTCATAGCCTTTTCTTAGCTGTTAATATGGGGTGTATTCCTCCCAGTTAATATTTTAGGAAACGTTGTATAGCAAGCGAATAGAGGCGTAAGTATGTGAAACAGGCATAATAACATGCTTCATACATCTAATGTAGTTGATGTATTGAAAAGAAGCAGAATTAAAAACATATTTTAATAAAAATTAAATAAAAAAAAAACCCTGACAGTTATCTATTGAGCCCTGATTGAAAACACTTTATCCACGCTATGGGAACACAGGCTATAAGAGAATGGTAGACTATGGACTACAACTCCAGACAGCCACAACCTTTAAAGGCCGCTTCATGGGTGACTGGTCTGGAAGGTAGATCGGCTAGTTGCTCAGGTTCTGGATTCCACTTTTAAGGATTAGTTCGGGTCTGTATTAGGTCTCGCCTACGGCTTTTGCTTTTCCTTTATACTGATCATAACCCAGGTTTAAGAGGGACCAGGGTTACTAATAAACTGGGGTTTAATGAACACTCTGAGGTTATTTCAAAAAGTTTCCCGGAACTAAAAGCGGTCAAATGTGTTCTGGGTATTCACTCCGGATCTCCCGAAATAAGAGTATCTCTCTATTTAACAAAGTAGATAAAAATTCCTCCTTTTATTTCTCGACTTCAACGAAGTTATGCAGTGGACCAATAATATTTTAGTAACTAGTCAGACTTTATAATTAATTTGAAAATAAATAAAAATATAATGATTAATAAAATATTAAACGTTAACAGACAACACGAAAAAACACTTTTTTATCTTTTATTTAGACTTTTTAACACATTTCCCATTTAAAAAAAAATCTAACATACATACATGCCTTTAGTAAAGGCACAGTTAATTAACATACACAGGATTCCTCATAGAAAAAATATAATATAAATAAAAAGAATAAATTAATAAGCGGTAAATAAGCAAATAAGAAACGTCGCCATAAAATAAATAAACATGGTTTTGTTTAATTATGTTGTTCTTTGCTGACCGCACCCCCCGACAAACTTCTCCAATCAAAAAGAATAAATAATGGATAGAAAAAAAAAAAGATCTAGGATCAAATAAATTACAACAAAATCGCACAAATAAGCGATGAGTAAACTTTGGGGACAATTCATGAATAAAATAAAATTTGTATAATAAAAAAAAAAGATTTTTGCCGTGAGACATATCTGAAAACAACCTGGAGAAATTCAAGTAGTAAAAATCCAGGCAATGAATCGCATTATGAAAAATACTAAAACAAAGCGATGAAAAATACCTTACATCAACCTGTAAGGAAGACATCAGGAAACGTCTAAAGAATGTAATAACGGAATGACTCAATCAAAATCGCAAAACAAAAAGCCACAAAGCGGTCTTGAGGATTACTGGTCACATAAAAATAACGGGATGAAAAAAAAGAAGAGCCAGAAGAAATGACAAATGGGTGGGCCAACTACAGGAAATGACTGAGCGCTTCCAGGCCGCTCCTTATCTGGACAGGAGGAATTGTCCAGGCGTTCTGCTAGCGGTGCAGTCTGTCCAGTGGATCTTACGAGGAACAGTGCCGACATTGGTAAGGGGGTCCTGCTGCATAGTCACTGTTCCAACTAGGATAGTGACAATGTTAGCAAGTGGCACGACAAGAAGCAATGGTATCAGTAAGGGAGATGTTCAACGCTAACCATAAGGAAGAGCTTCGGCTAATTGCTAATTCGGATTGTAAATCAAGAAGATGGCTTAGGTCTCTATAGTAGATCCTTTTAGTTTGAAACTTATTATATAAAAACATAAACGAAATGAAAAAAAAACATAAAATGAAAAAATTCAATTATTCAAGTTCATCCAGATTTAGGTATTTCTCATACTGATCATAAGTTATAATTTCTTAATTTTCTAAGGAATCCTTTCTTTACAGCAATGCTGGTATGCGTTAGGCAACTGTAGTCTATCCCATAGCAACATTCGAGAGCAATTCTATTCAAATGAAATAGGTTTTATAAATAATATAAGAAATAAGAATAATATTAGGAACAGACAATAGTTAAATATTTAGAAGCTATTTATTATTAAATATACATCAATGGTTATAAATTTCTTTAAAAACATTAATATCTGCCAGGACTGGTTTAGATACGGTGCGAGGTATAGGTTTAGGCCTCAGCAAGTGTTGCCTACCCACGCACCGGTCCTCTTTTTAATTTTGTTTTAAGCTACTACCGTTTTGGGTAAATTGATAGTCATCATCCGGTGGTTAGCGCAAGCTAATGGGAGGAAAGAGCCGGAACCAAGATTATATAAATATACCAACAAAAAGAAGAGAAAATTATTTTAATTTGACCTAACTGGGGAAAGAACAATGTTTCCCACTGAGCAAATGACATGACAGCTCAGAAAGAACAATGAGGAAAATTGTAACAATGGTATCACTGAGTAAAGACACCTGTGTACTTATGTCGGGTTTGCTAGAGCAGATGTCGATATCGGATGGATTTACACATCTGGTCTAGGATCATTAACATTGCCAGTGAGTTGCCTAGGCGGGATAGGCGTACCATTCTCAAGCAGACAATATATCATTGGGGAATAATTGCTTTTCCAAACCAAACAAGGCCCCTTAAAAGATTTCACGAAAAATTAAATTCAAAAACTGACTCCCATTAATTGAGTTGATCATCGGAGCCGAAGGTAGAATAAAAAAAGAAAAAAAAGGTCCCATATTCATTTAGCCGTGAAGAGAGGTTTGCATAGATTATCTTGCTGCTGGTGGTCTCCTACTACCCTATCGGCATGAGCTCGGCCCAGCTACTAGCTGAGCAGCTTCACAAAGGCTAGCCATGATTTAGGGGCGTTGGCGGGCTGGGTTCGATACCCTCTGCCACCTGCCAGGTTCTGTATGTGTATCATCCTCCAAAGGATGGGTGACCTCTGCGGCAGGAAGGGTACGAAAGTTTCGTCTGTTCAGCTGAAGAGGTGCAGTGGAGGGTACGAATCCCAGTGAATCAAAAGAGGATAACCAGTTAAGATATACCATCGTTTCATCGAGATTGCAGAAGTATTATAAAAACTTGATTCGTAACATAAAGCAGATATCACTAATATAAAAAAAAATAAATAATTAACATCTGAAATCCCTAACCATAAATACAATTGTCTATATTCAGAAAATCTTTAAATTGAATAAATTAATTTTAACTTAAAAATATTAATTTTATGATTTCAGATTCCATCTGAAATCCCTAACCATAAATAAAATTGTCTATAGCCTGAAAATCTTTAAATTGAATAAACTAGTTTTTTTTGGGAAACAATTTAAAGTTCTTCATTAATGACTTTTCGGTTTAATATAAAACCATTATCAATAATTACATACCATCAGTATAGAGCTTAAGTATATTGCCATATATATTCAATTTTGCTTGTTTTTTTCTACAATTTAATGTGATTTTCTATTATTTTTACACTCCCGAAAAAACACCACAGGCTCAACCCTCTATTTGGCAATTTTGTAGGATATTTTTTCTCTTAACCTTGAGATAAATAGTTACTAAAGAAAAAAAAAATAACAACAGAATCAAAATTATTTAACACTAAAGTTTCTTCTTTAACTCAATATTTACGGATAAATAAAGTTCAAGTAGTATGATCAAAATAATGAAAAACAATTAGTAGCTCCACTTAAAATTATTAATTCTATGTAAGCAAAAAACATAATTGTTGTAATAAGAATATTGGAACAAAATTAAATCTTTTATTTTTATTAGGGTGTTAAAGGATTTGTTTTTATTTTTATATATTAAAAGATAATACTAGTCAAAAAATCCTAAAAAGTCAGAAAAAAAAATCTTCAACATAAATAACGATAAAAAAGCCCAAACGAACATATGTTAAAAAATGTTTAATGTAACTACTGACAACTACATAACTCTATTCAATGAACCCTTACACAACACAAAATTATAAGGTAAAATGATACAAGATAAAAACTTATTTAATACATTATAAAACACAATATAATATCATTTCTCAGGTGATAAACGTCCATAATGACAGGTTACCATGTAGAAGAAATATAATAAAAAATATCATTTTAATGAATAATAATTAAGTTTTATAATTTAAACATTTATAAGTTTTAATTTGTTTACTTTAATTGAATCCCATATCAAATTTAAATATTCTTTGGCTTATCGAAACTTTCAAGCAGGATATTCTGAACCCATCAGAACAAGAAGACATCTACCTCGTTGTTCCAAACGACACACGAACCCTTGTTGAATTACTCCAATAAAGAAGACAAAAAAAAAGTTCTGGTGCATAACAAGAAAAAAAAAGATCCAGCACTCTACCTAATTGGTAAGGAGAGACCCTGAAGGATCAGGAAGGACCTACGAGGGCGTAGAAGACATTCCAGAATCCTCTTTACGTATTCAATATCCTTGTCGAGGAACAGAGAATAAATAAAACCTCGAGTATATGGACAGTTAGCCGACATGGAGGGTCACTCCGCTGCATAAAATACTTGTGGTGAGGGAGTAGGTTACCATTTTATGGCGGAATTTAAATTTATTACTTGTGGGGGCAGCCCCTTTTATTGTCCCTAGAATACCTCCAGGGGGGCATCAATCTACGGTTTCATGGTTTCGAAAGTTTTCTGCTGTCCGTGTCGCAGAAAGTTTTATTAAAGCATAAATTGGTTCCGGTCTCAAATCGTGATCTCGGGTGTTCGTAAATTCATTTTAGTTTGAGCAGAGATGGTTTCTAGAGATTGTGAAAAACGGCACGGACCTGTCACTTTCAAATAGCATTATTCCAATGGGCAAGCTGACTTTTATGAATATTATTGTTTATAAGAAATATAGTGAGAGTTAAAAGTGTCAATCAAAGATTCGTAAACATTGCTAGTTAATATAACTTAAATGTACCTACATTAACTCATCTTAAGATTATTTCGACATATTTCGATTGAAGTCCACAATTTATCAAAAATTGTAATTGCAACTAAGTCATTAACGAATAGATTTGAATCTTTAGTACTTAGGTAGCACTCTAAGTAATAATGGGTAGTTTCTAGACACGCCTGTATCACTCAATAATAACATACATCAAATTTACTAAATGTATAATTACGTACAGTTGTAAATACCAATAAAGATAATAAATAAAAAAAGAATCTTTAGTAAAAATGTGTTAAAACCCTTTATTTTAATTATTAATTTGAAAAATAACTCAAAATCCTTAAAAATATCAAATAGCTGTAAATAACTACCCAACCAACGCTTCATTAAATCTGGCACTATAAGAACTGAAAATGCAAGCCAGAAGTAGATATGCAGGAAAATAATATTTTTT
>NW_027111053.1:858665-906005 GCF_000696795.3 Halyomorpha halys | reverse complement strand
AAGGAAATACATTGCGCGAGGACTTAGACCTCCATGGTATGTTGCCCATATAATAATTATTATTTATAAATTCATTTATAATTCTAAGTTCGTTTTTTATTATTCTATTTTTCATGCGGCACGTACCGAAAGCTTTAACGAAAGTTTTAAGTAAAATCTGTGTAATACATAGAGTATTTATGGGTATCTATTTGAATCTCTGGAAATCAGAAATATGAGATAAATAGGAAGGGAATAGAAAGAATTAAAAATATACGGTTATGAAGAAAACAAGAAGGGAAAAAAGGAAGAGCAAATCGATAAAGGAATAAAAAATCAGGAAAAAATAATGTACCATAGTTATAAAAAAAAATTAATAATTTATTATGGCGAAGTTATAACAGAAAAAAGGCATAAAAAAATACTATAACTATATTAATCACTTATGTTAGTATTTATATTTATTACTTTTTTAATTATTTAAGTTAGAATTTATATTTTAGGAGTATCCTAGATCTGATTAGTATGCTGTGCAATTGCTGCAACCCATAGTGTTTGGACAGCATTGCTGTTATTAAATGAAACATTTCTCTATCTTTAAATATTGGTAAAGTTTACAAGACATTGCAATACTTTTTTACATTTTATATAAATTAAGAATATTTAGTATTTTCAAATTCAAATGATAGTCAATTGTTCTATGCAAAATGTAGACCACAGCCTGAGGGTTTCATAATAATGTTTAACTTTAAAAACCTAATTGAGAATTTTATAATTTCGGATAAAAAAGTTTTGAGATGTTATTTTATTTTTTTCTTCTTGATTTTTACATTATTTATATAGTACACCACCTTGTGCATAACTAGATTAAACATTTTCAAACAAATGTGATATTAAAAATCTACATATTGTTGGTTTAATACACGTATTTTATAAATTTATCTCTCACAATCCTGACCAAAAAAGTTATTCTCATCCTAACTTGCACCGAAATAACACCACAACCTTCAAGATAGCTCTTTGAACGTTGTTTCGTGCACAAAACCTATTCGGCTTTTATAAGCCAAGCGAATAGTTTATCTCCCACTGTCATTATTTTTTGCTAGAATATTTTATTGCTACGGAGCTACGTGCGTGACAAAACTAAAATAGGTCCGTGTTAAGCTCACGCCAACCTGTTGCATTATTTGCAATATGAGAAATTACAATTCTTATGAAAATATGGGATGAAATAAATTTCGAACTTTTTTTGACCCATAATATGTCTAGATTATTTGATAGTTCGAATTGTGAGTAGTTTGGTTCATAAATGGTCATTAAAGAGAAAGACAGACTTGGAAGATTGGATAGTTCGAAATAATTTTTTATTGATTATTTAAATTTTTGTTGCCTAGAACATTCAGGCGTCAAGCGTTGTATACCAAATAAGCACATAGTTAATGCTAAAACTTAAAAAAAAAAATCTATTAGCAGAAGAGGTTGCTGGGAGGTTATAAAGGAGCTTAATGAGGAGCAAGTTGGCGTACGCTCGACTAGTTCAATATATGGGCCCTCCGAAGACTTTGGAAATAACTTGGAAGCTATTAGGGTTTATACACAACTGCTAAGCCCCGGGGCGCTGCTTCTGGCAACTTTCTTCTATTAAAGTTGCTTTTTACAGTTTAATATAAAACACATAATCAAGCCCCTAACCCTTTTAAGTAATAAAAAGACTAGAAGCACCTTATAGCACCCAACTTTAGTATCCGGGACAGGGCTAATTTATATTTATAATATAAAATTTATATATTATAAGTCTCTGTAGTATGACATAGGTGGATTTTATCAAACAAATATAAACGAAGAACAAAATATTAAACCAAACCAGAAAAAGGATAGTAGAACAAACTAGGATACAGATTCAATATGTATACACGTATTAAATAACAATAATGGTATTATTTGAGAGCCATATAATAATTATATACCTAAAACTTTAAAACATCAATAATATTAGTGTGTAAGGTAAAGTTATTAATAAAACCAGAAGTACTAATATTTCTTTGTATTGGCCTTGTATTTTTTATACATAAATAAGGAAAAAATAAAGGCAAAATATTTTATCAATCATTGTATTGCAAAGACAATCAAAATATAAATTTAGTGTGAACATTGCGGTCGAGCAACTGCGTTCACCAAAGAACGATCATCTGTAGTTCTGTTGTAGCCAACCTCATGAAACGAAGTTAAGACACATCAGAAATATATCTATTTCGGTTTTCATAAACTTCATCGAAGAAAACACATTTTCATACTGCACGTACCAGTTTCAAACATTGATGACAGTTTTAGTCCTATATTAAAAAAAATTCTTTATATTAAATTATAAAATATCTTTCAAAAAGGAAGAAGTTTAAAATTTTAATTAATTCAAAATTAATTAATTAATTTTTTTTTAACTCACAGGGAACTAAGTTGGACAATCTTGGTCCACCTCTTTTTCGAATACATATACAAATAGACTGATTTTTTTTTTTGTTTTTTTTACAAAAACAACAGTCTATAAAATTCACCACTAAAGACATGTATTTTAATAGATTTCAACACTGTTTTGGGTTTTATTTCTTTCAGTTTATTTTTTACTAGAATGTGGAATACAATTTTAAATAATAAATATGTAATAGCAAAGAAAAATGAATCGTAGAAGAGTATAGCCATAAGCAACATTATAATAAGTGTACATACTAATATTTATGAAATGAAAACTTTTATAAAGAGAAATTACTTTATTTAGCCATAAAAAAAATTATTTAATTTAACCTGGAGACAATATTATATGTCAAATTTCTCAAAGATTGCTATTTTTTCGGACAGCGTTGAAAAAGAGAGAATTTTAGGATCTGTTCATTAGTAGATAAAAATTATTTCTTCCGAAATAAATAATAATTCTTAAAATTAAAATTAACAGTAAATTAATCTTCATTCAGAAAAATAGAAATACCCTAGGATATAAATAGTAACATGGAAATAATAAATATTTAGAACTTTTTATACTGTTACATGTATTAAACCTTTTTATCCAATATTTTGCTAACTCATTTCATAGGTTTCTATGGAAAGATGGAGGAGGAAAGAGAATAAAAGAAAATGACGTAAATAAGTCTAGTGTTTTCTAGGGTATAGGATATTTTTGAACTGTTATTCTTCCAACAAAACAGCGTATATCAAAGGAACTCCAGAGCCAGTCTAGTAAAAGTTGTATAAGTCAGATATTTTAAATTTTCTTTTTACACTCCATTCGCTAGAAATAGTCAGCTTTAAGTTTTAGTTTTTTATGATATACTTTTATTGTGCCAATTATTCCTTCGAGGAATAAACGTTCTGAGTTTCCAAGTAACTCATGTTTTCCTCATCTCACTTTTTATGTTTGTTTTTGAGTAATGTTCATTTATTCTGATGAACTTGTGTAAACTAATGAGGTCCTCATGGCATAATAAGCTGTCCCCTGAGCCGCTGCCCGTGTTACTTAAGCCCTTTGTGTGGTTTCACGCTTACCTTCTTGTCTCTGGCGTTCTTCTTTAATTACGGAGCAACGTGAATGGATGAATGGGCTTAGCCTACTACTTGGGATTAGGTTTTAAAATAAGGAACAAAGAAAGAATAAAAAGTTGATTCACTACGTCGAGTTAATAAAATGTAACTCACTAAACTTATAATTCAATAATATTTTTATTTCGGCTTGATTAGAACTACAGTTGACGGGCAACTAAGCTAATATAACAATATAAATTTCAACCACTAAAACTCAAGAAGGGTCAGATATTAAGTACTTTGTAAGTAAGTACTGTAACTACACCAAAGGTTGTGCAAGGTGATTTGGTCAGCACCATGCTCCACTACTAGATTTATTCCTGACCTTCCACATTTGCTCTCAAGAAATCCTAAATGAGTTCACTCCGAGTTTTCCTCGATAATATTAAATTTAAAAAATGGGAATATTCTCCCACCAAGAGAAAGAGCAAGGGGCGATACATTTTTTTTAAAAATTAAATTAGGACACTAAACTATTAAAGAATTATAAAATTATTCGTAATTGATTCACAATATAATATATAATAAATATAATCATTCGCTGCTATTTTAACATCTTTATTTTATGTAAAAACTTGTGAAGTTTTCGGATCGTATAACGTCTGAATGGCGAAAATAATCATCCCTAATCCTACGGGCAAAAAGATCTACCGAAACGTGAAATAATTTTGTTTGTTTTAAACTTGAAAATTTGGAATTTCATAAGAGAAGCATTAAGGAAAATTTCTAAAGTACTGTTGTTTACTGTTTTGGTCATTTACCTCATCATTTGCTAAAACTTTAAAATTAATTGATTTACAAAAAAATTAACTTTTACTTTATCAAAACATCATCTATATTAAGGGGTAAAATATCATACGAACGATATTTTGGTGTTGCATTTTGATTGATCAAGACATCACCAAAACTTCTCAAGAATTAGTAACAAAGAGGATGATTCAGGAAGTGATTCAAGCTCATCTGTCGTAGTTTAGAACTTAGAAGAAAAGATCAGTGAATTATTTTGAACTGATTTTTGAAAAGAGCGATTTTGCTGATTGCTAGCTGAAACAGAACATGAAGTAAACGGACAGTATTTCATAGGGAATTGTATGAATCTTATGCTCTGGTTCAGATATCTTTTCCATTGATGGACTTCCGCGAAAGCAATAGTACAGTAACTTTGGCACTCCTAAATTAAATAAATAATTGAATTTAGCATTATCATTAAAGATTTCCCTCCAAATTAATACATTATATTTGCAATATACTCATAATTCTAAACTGCCTATTGTGTAGTATTTTTGAAAAGAATTCTAATCGTTTTTTTCATTTCCTTGTCGCACGATATTACGATACGAAAAGTGCGACACGGATCAATTTCCAATAGACCTCGGCCTGGTTTAGAAGCTATAAATTAGAAAGATACCGTCAAGCCCGACAAGATAGGGATTTATATCTCTCAATTAAAGCCGTTTCCCTTCTAATTATCCCTCCGTGGGTTACTTTACACAAGAGGCAGCTCAGATGAAAGTAACCCTTGTCCCTTCTGATAGTTATTGTACCCGCTACAGATGGAGCCAATGACAACTCTATTCGACGGTGTATGACTTGTGAGAGCGGAAAGCTGATTTACATCCGAGTCCCGAGCGTGATTAATCAAAGCTCATACAGAACGGACTTCATGAAAGCGGCTTATTAATATGTAGATCCGTGGGTCCGCTCTCTGTTCCTCGTCGAGTTGCAACTATCTGGAGTGAGAGAGGGGGCGGGGTCACCAAAGGGAATAAAAAGTTAACGGAACCGGATAGTGTACTTGTATAAATATATGTATCTTGGTAGTATATAGAATAATAAACCAAGTTTATCACAAGAATAAAAACTTTCATAAAAAATACAAGTTCATAATTTATAGTTAAACTATTTAAAACGAAAAAAATCTATGAGAAAATAAAATCAGAAAAAAAGGACAAAATTTCAGTAGCAGTAAAAAAAAAAATTTTGTTATTTTAACCCTTCTATTCTATGAATTACAACTTTCATAAAACGTATAATTTATATTTATAATACTTAGAAAAAATCAAATCCATGAGTAAATAAAATCAAACAATAATCACAGAATTCCAGTAGCAGTAAAAAAAAAAAAGGTCATTTTGTTATTTTAACCCTTCTATTCTATGAATTACAACTTTCATAAAAAGTATAATTTATATTCATAATACTTAAAAAAGGACAAAATTTCAGTAGCAGTAAAAAAAATAAAAAAATGTCAATTTGTTATTTTAACCCTTCTATTCTATGAATTACAACTTTCATAAAACGTATAATTTATATTCATAATACTTAGAAAAAATCAAATCCATGAGAAAATAAAATCGGAAAAAAAGGACAAAATTTCAGTAGCAGTAAAAAAAAAAAAAATGTCATTTTGTTATTTTAACCCTTCTATTCTATGAATTACAACTTTCATAAAAAGTATAATTTATATTCATAATACTTAAAAAGAATCAAATCGATGAGTAAATAAAAATCACATAATTCCACTAGTAGCAAAAAAACAAAAAAATAAATTTTATAGAGCCCCGTAGATTTTGCATCATATTATATATATAGTTTACAACTATTTATTTAAAGACGTTTCGCCCCACTATGCAGGGCTTCATCAGGGCTGTTCAAAGGTAAAGGTGTGGGGCGAAACGTCGGAAAATAAATAGTTGTAAACTATTTTTGTTTCTCTTTTGACCGCAACTCTGACCATCTTCTTGTATATAAATTTGTACTGTCAACTATATATACATATAAATAAATTTTATAGTTTTAACCCTTCTATTCTATGAATTAGAACTTTCATAAAAAGTATAATTTAATATTTTATATTCATAATATTTAAAAAGAAACGAATCCATGAGAAAATAAAATCGAAATGTCAGTTGAAGCAATATAAAAAACTGTTTATTTTATAGTTTTAACTTATCACCGCTTGTCACTTCAGGTGGCAAACTTTGAGAGTACACAAAAAAATCAGTGTATTTAACTTAAATAACTCCATTTAAACTATTTTCTAATCGAAAAATAAAAAAGAATTGGTCTGTTGTAAATAATAACCTTACACGTTATCATTGCATTGAAAAGGCGTTTTAAGGTTTCTTGAATTGCAATTTGTTTACACTTTCTTTTACGCTAACCATGGGTCGAAGTTAAGTACAAACACTTAGTTCACATTTTATTTCAAGTATATATGCGTAGTCACTAAATAATTTTTTTTTTTTTTTTTGTAAATTATAGATATGATCCTTATTTCAATTTTGTGTGACACCAGTACCAAATGCAATAAAAATATTTTTTTTTGTAAAATTCAAATTTTCACGTAATTTAGACCCACCACAGGCAAAAACAAAGAGATAAAAAATATTAACTTGGGACCTTAGGTACTGAAGGGTTAAAGTATGACCACGTTTCATCACTTAGAACCTCCTTCACTCATCAACAGTGTAGAGGGAGTGTCCGAAGAGGAGTGAAGGAAAAGCCATTGAGCAAAATTGATGATGATTAAACGTTTGTATGCGAAACGACTAAATTGAATACACAAATGAAAACATTTAAACATATACAGCCATAAAAACTATTACTACTATTCTACTAACTCCTATAATGACTCGAATGCTATAAAACTCTCGTATCGTTTTTATAACCCTATAGGAGGCCTACTAAGGAGTAGGAGTGAGTACGGAGTCAAACAAGTATGGGCAAAAATACTTTATTTTTACAAACTGTGGGTTTTAAGATGCTTAGAACTAAGGTCAGCGACCTCCCACTCAGATGTCTTATACCTGGCTGGATAAACTAAAGGGCTGGATAAACTAAAGTGCTGGATAACAGATGCTTTAACCGGGCGCTTCAAAATTGTTTTTTTCCAGTCCTCAAATTCGTTTATTTTTAATGTTTTAGGCATCAATTAAGGTTTAACTTGCGGTTTTCAATTAATTTTTATGTTTTTGGAACAAGTTAAACAGCAAGTTTCCAAGTTGATAAATTTATTTTTACTTGAATTAAAAAGGCGGACAGTAACATTCATGATTTTTACAGTTATTAATCTTTTTTTTTTTTTTAAAAAAAGCTACTCTAAAAATTATCCATTTTCAGCATAATATAAGCAGGTATTATTTTTTTCTCTGAGAACTGGGTAATTCCCTGATAAATTAAAGGGAGACAATACGCATACAAAAATATTTTCACATATTATAAAATAATTTTTATTTAATTTGTTTATTGCATTCCTATTTATTATTTTTTAAATTAGATACACACACTTTTTTTAATAAAAAATGTGTATTTTTTTAAAAATATTTTGTCAGGTTCAGTAACTTGTACTTGGCATGAATATTACCACGTATCAATTAAATTAAAATTTTATTTGAAGATTTAAATGTAAAAAGTTTGAATTTTCAGTTCTTTATCAAATATATATATTCCTAGCAACGCTTAAAAGAATTAAGCCAGTTTGAATAAAGATAAATAACACGTGGATAATAGAATTAGAATAACACACTCGATAGAAAATAGATAAACTCAGTTGGAACTAATCACTAATATACCTTTCTTTGGCCATAGTTCCTTTATACCTTAGCCCTTTCATAAAAAGGTTACTCCGAGCCGCAATAACGGACCGTCCTTTTGCCGATGGGAGTCCTTTCAAAGCGTTTTGTATTTATCCTTCGGCCGAGGCGCAACTCAAAAGCCCTCCTGCTTCTCTCTAATATAAAAGAGTGCTACCGGCATTTTTGAATTCACCTCTGCCAATGGCGATATTTTCTCCAGCACTCCTGCCCATTCATTCCAGCAACCGGCCATCTTATTGTGGTCCGACTTTAATTATGAGTAGTGTCTGGAATTCCCGGAATGGAACAGTATTACAATCGATAGCTGAAAAGACGGGAGGAAAAAGGGAATGTTGGATGTTGCTAAAAAATTTAAGAGTAATAAATGAAATTATTAAAATAAAAAGGAAAAATTAAAATAATTTAAATGGAATAGTCGAATTATGATAATAAAAAAAAAAATAAATACCCGCTGACATTTCATATTTTTTTAAAAATTTTTATTGTTTTAATTTCAATTATTACAGAACTCATTGAATGTGCTGTAACAAATATTTTATTTTGATAATTTCACATTCCATTCGATATTTAACATTATTTTTTTTTATCGTTATCGAAGATCAGCAACAATATTCCGATATTATTTTATGGAAATATCAATATTTTTTTTTAAATACAACATCACTTACATGGTAAAGCATAAAGGTTTTTCATCAAGCATTTTTTTTTCATTTAATAAGCATTGATTTAAGGATTCGAAATAGTCAATTAAATCAAACCCAATCTTAGAAGCGAATATTGAAGTTATAAAAATATTTCGTAAAATAACATTAAAATAAAACAACCTACCAGTAGGTTTCTGGAAACGGTATTGTGAATACTGTATAGTCTCTACTCCGTTTCCATTTATAAGATATTTCAGTAAAACAATCATAATTAAAGCTATAATAATTATTAATATGTTAAAACATTAATGGAGGGAGGAATAAAGGAATAATAAAATAATAGTTAGGACGGGATTTCACAAATAGTCTAATAAAACAAGGTTATAAAAATGGAAAAAAAAATGTTTTTTTATAAAAATAAACAAAACTAATTATTAACACAAACTTCAATGATCCACTTTATTATCAACTTTTTATTTTAAAAAACCTCCTACGTTTCGGCCCTTAGGCCATTCTGAAGAAGACAACCTTAATCATTGATGTCATAATTCATTAAAATGTCTTTTTCAGGCTAATGCCCATATCTTACATAATCGCCCATGTCTTATGTAAACCACATAATTTCAATATAAAACTATTCTACAAAAATTGTTTTTCCTTTTTTTTCAACCTCATTAACAATATCAACAATAAAAACAAACAAACAAAACTTGTAAATTTTTCGGAAGGTTCATATATCCTAAATATATGAAAAATATATCATAAACATTAAATAAAGGAATAAAGAAGACATAATTCAACTTTGATGGCAATGCACTACCTCTAGTAGTTCGCTCCTTGATAGTGAATCCTCGTCAAAACTCTTATAAAAAAAATAAATAAAGGATCCTTTAACGAGAGCTACATCAACCAAACTAAAACTCCTATTCATTTCAGTCTTGTTTTTGACCTGGGGAGGGGAAAATCCCTCAGTAGAATTTTTTTTTGCAACAGGAAAAGAGAAAATGAAAATTCTAGAGGTGAGAGGGCTGCTGGTGAAGAGGTGGCCCTTCATTATTCTGAAGCAGAGGAAATGGGAAATCTGCTGAAAAGGGCGGGGATCTCTCGAGATAATTTGGACTGTCCGGACCCTTTTGTTTTGGGGGATACAGTGGCCACTCCTCTTCTGCTCGGATAATGATCATTAACTTATTACGGACCTTCTACGCAGGCGTCAGGAAATTCGGTGAACCCAAACTAAACTGAAAAACACGGATCATGAGATGTGTACCGAAGGAAATAGAGGTATGAAAAAAGTTACACTTAAAAATAATAAGGAAGCAGAACAACATGTTACATAATTAATTAATTAAATTAAACATTGGTGCGACAGACTGGAGGTCCAAAGCCTCGCGCGATGTACTTAAGAAATACATCGCGGGTTTCATGACGTGGTTTTCATAGGGTGGGTCCGTCACTCCCACGTGATTCAATGTTATAATTAATAATTATAATTCACATGTTATATAATAGGTGGGTTAAATTATTATTTGAAGATTAACCGTCGACCGTTTTTCTTTTCTGAAGTAGTTCCAATTGTCTTCAGAACAAACTTGTATTTTTATACTATATATATAAATAGAAAATTCATATGCTAACATTAAAAAATATTCTATGCTAGAAGGAATATCAGAGCAAACCGTCTGAGTTTAGAAATCACGAAAATTAAGAAAAAAATAATTATATGAAAACATTTTAATTATTTAATTATATTTAACAATCTTAAAGATGGTGTAATGATAAAACCAATTAAAATATCTAATCGTTAATGTTATGTAAGAATAATTAATTTTGTTCACTGTCTTTTTTGGTTTGCAAATGTAATGAGAAAAGCAACACAAAAAAAGTTATACATTTTTTATTTAATCCAAATAAAAAAAACAAAAAAACAAAACAAAAAACATTAAATAAATCGAATAAAAAAAAAACATAGTGATAAGAGACCGAGACAACCAAAACAACTGAATATGTTTTTTAAATAATACATGCTGTCAGAATACATTTTTTTCTTATGTTAAATATACATAAACATTGGTCTATATATATATATAAAAAAAAAATTATCATTAAAAATAACTTATGCCTACTCCCAGTGGTTCAGTAATTTTTTTTTTAAATACTTTTTTATTTATTGATAGATATTACAATCTTCCACACAGTTGTAACAGTAATGAATGATCTCATACATACTAAAATAAAATAAAATAAATAAATGAATAAAAAAAAACATAAAAACTCTTAAAATAGATACAAACAGAAGAATAAAAAAAATGAACATAATCAAACTATCTGTATGAAAAATAAAATAATATAGTCTCTAGTCACATTTACACTCTAATATACAATATTTACACAATCGACCTGAGGATCCCTGAGCCCACTCTATCCCCTAAGTGTTCAGTAATTAAAAATAATAGTTAGCCGTATTATTTAATAAATAGGGAAGGAAAAGACGAACAAAATATAAAATAAGAAAAAATAAATAAAAGAAGAAAATACATTTATATAATTTTCATGTGACTATAAATATCCGAAACCATTTATCAAACATGACATATATAAGATTACTAGCGGAGATTTCTGACTCTAAATCTCCCTTCCTAAAGGCATGATTGAGACCTGAGGAAGTCGGTGTGTATATCCATGTCGGCTAAGATCATGGACGAGCCATTGAGCACGTCAAAGGGCGGATTCAAGGCGGGAATAAATCGGAATTGAAGGAGGCGAGGTTGGGGAGGTGCTGGGGTCGACTTTCTCAACTTATTTCCTTCCCAAGGAAAAACCGCCCGATAAGGAGGAAGCCCATCTTTCAAAAACAGAATCCTCCGCTAAAACTTTTAAAAAGCGCTTCTGCTAAAAGAATTTCCATTAAACATTTTTTTTTTTTTTTATCCTTTGAAGCCATCGTTTACCATTAGCCGCAGAGCTGGTATCAATCTGCCGTGTATATAATACTTAAAAGTTGCCTTCAGGTATTCCATGGATCATAATACCTGAGATTGAGGGAGAGGAGGGGGTAGAAACTTTTATTTTTTAATAACTTAGGCATTTGCAGGAGAGGTTGGATTATTGGGGATCTTATCAAAGAGGAACACTGTCGAGGAACAATTGTTTTATTAAAGATTAATTCAACTTGCAACTTTTTCACTTTGCTTCATGTTGAGGAAAACATTTTTAACAAAAAAAACAAACTACAATTCGAAATGTATATTTATTTTTCTCGATTTAAAGGATAGAGC
Source organism: Halyomorpha halys (assembly GCF_000696795.3). Taxonomy (NCBI): domain Eukaryota; kingdom Metazoa; phylum Arthropoda; class Insecta; order Hemiptera; family Pentatomidae; genus Halyomorpha; species Halyomorpha halys. Next base: position 893,936 of record NW_027111053.1, on the reverse strand, counting down.
ACATTAAATAAGGAAGAAACATTTAGTACTCGCAACATTCCTCAATACTCGACATGCTAACGTACATGTTCTCTGAGAATGCGAAAACTACTCAAGGTCTATTCGGTAAAAGAGATTGCGAAACTCTTGTACGGAGTGACGCAACAAGAAAAAGCCACTTTTAGATCAGGATGTTGGTTAATGTAAGCTCAGTGTCGGTAGTTCTGGACAGGTAGTTCAGTCAGGTTAGGTGGTTTTATCACAAGTATAAAGTATCTTCCGCTCAACCAGAGGTATAAGGTAGTTCAGGACAACAAACGCATCGTCCCATAGTATTCATTTACAGTTTTAATAAAAATTTTTTAATTTTTTTGAGAATACATGAAATTCTGAAGAAATTAAGCACAAATGAGACCAAAATACTCCACGCTCGATGATTAAAATACATCTATAATTTAAATTAATATTAAAATTATTTATATTTGGATTCTACAATACAATGTGATTTTGGTAGCGTTTGGACTCATTTTAATTAGAATTTTATATTGAATTAAAATTTTTTAATTAAAACTTAAAATAAAAAAGTTGCAATTTTGTGAGGTCATGGAAGTAGATGTGACCTTTTTTGCAGCTATCTAAAGATGGGTTAGATCCCTTGAACCATTTTAATTCACTTGGTATCATACTTAAGCAGAAAAACTGCATTCTTTTTAATGTGTTCTTTTGGGAGAACATTTTAAATAATGCCTTTTACATAGCACCTTATAAATTTAAAAAACCTTAAATTGTTGTAGTTTTCATTGGTTAAAAAAATGAAATTGTGTTGTCTAAAATAGGAATTTTTTACAAATTCATATATTTATATCAAAACACCCTCCTTCATCGACTGATGTCTTGAATTTAGAAAGGAGGCATATATATATATTTTTAATAAAATAGTTTTTCCTTCATTTAAACTAAAATTAGCTCATCCATGATTATCATACGATTTTATAAATCATAAACAATAGACATATTTTCATAAACTATAAATAATATATTGAAAGAATATATAACAATATAATAAAAAAAAAATTATTGAGCTAAATCAAGATGGCGACAAAAACAACTCGAAGATTTGACTAAGGCTCAACCCCATGTGACAGACGACGTTCATTAATGAACCCTTCAACGTTTCCAAGGAGGTAGATATAAAATATAAACCCCATTCTAACTTTACGAGATAAATTAAGTGGATTAGCTATGAGATTTAATTACTCGTGACAAAAGACGAAGGGGGGGGGGGGGTCGCCAGTGTGTATGCGCCCCTCACTTCAATTTTATAAAGTGCATCCGTGGAGTGGTTTGCTAATGGCCCTAGAAGGCATTAATATTCATTCGAGGGGAAAACTCACTCCGGATTATATAGGCTGTCCTGGTCTATCTGCCCTACTTGTCTCTCAGCGCAATCTATTTCAGTTTGAGTTGGTATCTCTTCCAGACCCTTTTCATCCGAGAGGATCCAAGGTGATATAAATATGCATTTATCCAAACCAAAAAACAAAGAAGTCAAAACGAATAACAGCAGGATTCGAACCGGTCGTGTCTACAGTTATAAAAGCTGTTTAAACAAAAAGAAGACAAATAAATTTGATGCAGGAAGCTCATCAGAGATCCATCACAAGGGACTCCACGTGACATTCTATTCTTATTGATATTTATTTACTTAGATGAATAAAACATAAATACATTGGAGAATGGATTACCTTCAGCTAAGGTGGAGAAAGGAAAGTAATGATAAGCAACTGATATGAATAACAAATAAAATATAAATCATACAACAACGAGAAATAAAAAAAAAATACTACTACTGACTTTAATATTAATAGACCGCTAACGTCAGCAAAAATATGAAACTACTGGAGTCAAAAAATGACTTGATAAGAGTCAATTTTTTGAAGAATGATAAGTTGTTTTTTTTATTCGAAGTATATGTTGGGTCATTTACATCCAAAAAACACCCAACACCAATTCAAGTAATATAATTTGGGTGGGTTTTACAAATATATTAGCAATATTATTATATTATTAATTTAAAAAAAAATAAAACAACGTGATGAAAAATGTGATAACCATTATCAAAAAAATATTATAGTTGTGCGATTGAAGAGCACGCTATGAAAATTTAATAATCCATCACTAAATATGTTTTTGACAATAAAACTATCTAAATATATCCTTTTTAAATATATCCTAACAAATATTCCATGAGATATCACCATAATATGTTTTAATAATAAAACTAATACAAATAAATTGTAACTAATAATTACTAAATTTAATAACACATCATATTACTTTATGTAATGTAAGAAAAATTATCATTAAAAAACATTATTGGTAACGTATGATTTAAAATGTAACCGATAATTTTATTCGAAAAAAATTGGTCCTTTCTCATTTTTAACTATTCTTTATGTAGTTTGAGCTTTTTAATTTTTTTTTTTTATGTTAAGTAAACAGCGCTTGTGTTACGTATCATTTTAACGTATAATCAAAACCTCTTCCCAGTATACTCTAAATACAAGAAATAATAAACGTATTAAAAAATATTTCGGATACAGAGATGCCGATAAATGCCCATAACGCAAGATATAAGAAAACATTTTCTGCAAACATTGGGATCCATAAGGCCCAGAGCTCCAGAACGAGGGCAGACCAAATTGTATTTTTAAGGATTGTCCCTCAAGGGTGGATATAAGAAATCCCTATCCAGACGTCCTTTGCTCTATAAATATTTACCTTTTTCCCTTAAACGGACCATCGCTTAAGCTTTGAGCTTGCCCTACAGCGCCCTACTGTTTTCCCGTTCACCATAAATAACGATGGTTGGCAGAATTGGTCGATGAAGTCTTTAAAACAATAAGAAATGAATCACTTGTGTATCCCTTATTCTTAACTATAATATGGAAATTTGTTGAAAGATAGAATTGTTAAAAAAACTGCGGAAAATGAGTTAAGATTTCTACGTTAAAATCAGGTCAGGTACTTTTAAAAACAGAGGTATGGTACATAATATCTAAAGATAAAAATTATTTTAAAAAATAATGTAAACTAATTTATTTTACAATAAGAGCATTGACAGTTGAGGAGTTGAATTCTAAAACCAGTAAATCCATATTCAAATTTATAATTAAACGTTTTGGTTTGGTACCACATTATTATGAGGTAAAAGGACTTTTTCTTAAAAACATTTAAATAACATGTGAATTTTAAATAAAATTTATAAGATATTCTTATTGAAAAAAAGGGGGAAAATTAGGCTGGTTTAGGAACGCAATGACTCAATTAATAATGCAAATCAGAACAGATGGATGACATCAATTTTTTCATTGCTACATTAACAGACTATATTGCTATAAAAAATCTTGTTCTAGTTAGTTGATGCACCATTAAAGTACCACACATGAAGATAGCAATAAAGCACAGAAGTAAAATTACCCCTATGACCACCACAGCGGCAGTTATAGAGTATATAATAAGGGCCTGAGCGTAGAGCCTTGCAATATTTATAGCACACAAGATCTGGGCGGCCCGGGGGCAACTCTGGGTTGGCATAGGTCGGCTCAGTGCAGCGGAACAGCAAATACCCCCTTCCCATTGTCAATAATCATTTACATACTTAGTTCTTGCTTGGGTAATGGCTGCATACCAAGCTTATGCAACAGGCTATCCACGAGAAACCAACATTTTCTTTAGTGATAATTGTACAGCAGTTGTAGTAACAAGGCCTAACAGAAGAAACAATTGAAGTAAGAAACGTGATTCACAACAGAACATGCGATCCATAATCGATACGATCAGTACTTAACATAATGGGAAACTAAGTAATCAACGAATTAAATAAGAAGAAATAGATTGTTTTGCGTACATTCTAAACAGCCTGTTAATTTCAATAATTACTCAATAATATGGTTTTATCAATTATATTAATCAAATAATCAATATAATATGGTTTTAAATTCAACAGAGAACCAGTGATGAATATCTTAACTGATATACACTTAAAGATTTTTACGATAGAGATATTGTAGACAAAATATCCTTTAAGTAATTCTTCAAGTATCAAATGGTACTATGGCTCCCAAAAATGATGGCTTTTCTATTTTTTTTTTAATTGAGATCAAGATCAAGAATAGCAATGGGACGCATAAAAGAAAGTAAAACAAAAGAAAAAGGTATTCTTTTTTTTCTCTTGACGAGGAATCAATTAAAAAACACATATAGATGATTTACATATCAAAGCAAACAGACCTCCAAAAGCCAGGGAAGCCTATCTTTGATTTATCCAAGTGTTTTGATTGTTTATATTAACAGTTTTTAGAACCTCTTCATTTTTTTCGACGCACATTTCATCGATAACAAGGAATCTAACAAATTATATAAAAATTTTAAACATTTCTTTAAACCACTTTAATTCACTATTTTAACCCCCAAAATTTGAGTCTTGTGGAAAAAATCTCACCAGTCTGCTTTTAGCTTAAAATAATGTCAATGTAGTCTGTTTTGAATATGAAATGATTATTTTTTTGTTATTAATGGCTGTAGGAATTAAATGTGAACCCCCAACCTTGTGAACCATGGAATCTCGAACCCTCACCCCAACCTGCTTAGTATCGGATCCTCTATGGATTCCTTTGGTCCAATATATTGTTAAACAAATATCTTAATTTTGTCTCCGGTTGTAAGGACCTTTTTTCGAAACTATTTTGACGAACAATTTAGGACATGTATTTTATGAGAAATTATCTTTATAATGGGAAGTTATCAGCAAAATTTATCGCATGACAACAAAAGGTGATTTTCTAAAACTTTATGTGCATTGTTTTTCTGTTTATACTAGGTTACATACAATATAAAACAAAATATTTTATCTAAAGCCAATATAAACAGTTTTTAAAGTTATTATTTAAACAAATACAGAAACAGCAAATGTAGAAAAATTAAATTAATATTGAAAATGTTTATTTTACTGGGGACAATCTGAATTTTTTAAATAAACTAAAAATGTTTTAAATGTAGAATTTTAATTTATCGACATAAGGGGATATACTAACTTTCGATAGAATACTCCTAAAATATGTGTAATTTTGAGGTATTCCGAATATATGAATTTTTATGTTCTTTTTTTTGGATAGAGGAAGGTTAATTTTATAAAAAATAGTGACTCAATATAGAAAGTTTTATTAAAAGTAGTATTTACCATTTAATGAAAGATAATTAGAGTGAACTTTTCGTAGAATTCATAGATGACATTAAAAATTTCAATTAATGTGTTAAATAAAAATGTTATTTTTTTTTTATTTTAATTAAAATCGAATTCTTCCATTGATGGTACCCTGTACATCCCACGGAACTTAGCTTTTAAAGCGATATAGATATCTGAACTCCTACACCCTAGAGTGGATATGTCGAACAGGCTGATTAGACGCGGGACAGAACAGAGAGTAAACGAGATACAGAGAACCTCCAAGGGACGTCCCGCTAAAGGAGAGGCGCTAAGACGGACAAGGAGACTAATAAATAAATCGCTTGTGGAGAAGGAAAGGAGAAGAGGTGTGACAATGAATGGGGAGCTAGGGCCAGCTTTTGACACTTTGTAAATCTCCTTCATGTCGCTCGTATATCTTCGTGGTCTTCTTCCATTGCCAACGGTTCTTCTATTGCTTCTGTCTCTCCTATTTTGTTTATTCTGTCCGTTCTTCTGTCTTACACCTGTCCTGTCCCTTCGGACGCCAACGCACTGAGATAGCTTTCCGCGGCCTTAGTCATTACTCCTCCTAGCATGACAGCTGGCAATGTATAGAAGTATTTTTTAAAAATACAATGATTGAATTAATACTATACTAATAATATATTTCAGACTTCATTATTACGAATTAATAACAAAATATTCAAGATTTATAAGGCGTGATCTATAGAAAACTTGTGTCCGACTGTAAAATCTATTTTTTATCATAATTCTAATTTCTTCACATTGTTACTCAAATGTGAAAATATATAATTACTGAAGATCCTTAAAACTATTTCAGAAATATTTTTACATCGTGGAGAAAATACAATATAGAGAATCAAAACAATATAGTAAATTAGAAAAAATAAGGTAAATTACAACAGTGCAGTAAGAAACACAGTACTCTTATATGCTATACACAGTAGAATTCCTGAAAAGATTTTCTCATAAAAAATAGTGGGTTTTGCTAAGATTGGAATTAGGATTTAATACGTAATCAAGTTATAGTAAAACATTATTCGATTGAAAATTCAAAAAGTCAATCAAGAAATGGAACTACAAGTATCTTTAAAAATAACAATTATTGTTAGAAAAGGGATCTTCGGTGTTATGTACAAAGGATGTATTCGACAATTTCCAGAAGAGTATATTTTATAGGTTTAGAAAATTATTATTCTTATTTTTATATTTATAAAAAAGCCTATAATGTGCTTATATTTTAGAGAACCTGGTACATATACTAATTGTGTTTTAAATAGTTAAACTAATTAATATAATGACTGTTTTAGTAAAAATGCTAAAATTCGGAAATACTCAATTCTCTGTATTTGTCCTGTTTACAGAAAACCGACCATATGTACTGATTAAATTTAATTTTTAATTAATAAGTTATATTAATGGTATTGTTGTTTTTTTATTTACAATTAATTGTCATTCTAAAAGTAGATAGAAATTCTATTTTAGGGTAAAAAAAATTTTTAAAAACACACTTCCAATATGCAGCCAATTAAGGAAATCAATCCGAAATTGTTCATACGAAATCTTTTTAGAAAGTTTTAAAAAAAAATTGAACTTTCATCTACTAAGTTTATAATTATAATTATCTTTGGTAAAAAACACTAAAAATTCATCTAGGTAACTAAAACCGCTTAAGATAGAACGTCAATATTTTTGATACTGTGATAAAAAAATCATACACAATGGAATAGTGTATAAATTGAAATATAATAGATTATTCACGGATGCTGTTCCTTACACAAGCAAAGATTCATAGTATTTAATGAAGGCAAATGCAAGCCTCGACAAGGGTATGGAGACACTTGCTAACTACGCATGAGCCCATTCCCAATAACAGAGGGGCCTTTAGTGTACCTTAAAGAGACATAATGAAACTGGGAAGCAATTACTGGCAACGTTTTGGCTGCCCCCGCTTCCCTAATATAAAGGGGTGGTAGGCCTCACACGTCTCTCTCGCTGGGGGTGGTTTAATCGTTTCCCAACCATCTTTGTTCATTTGCCTCCTATTCGCTCTATCCATCCATGAGGCGAAGGGTGCTGGTAGGGATTCACGAAAGCTAAATCTAGGATTATGTACGATGAGACATTAATAATAATTTCGTGTTGTAATAAAAACATTATCCGTTATTATATTTTAAAAATTAAATAATACTTATATAGAATAGCCATTCATAAGTTTTATTAAATTTATTGTTTAAAAAATTAAATTTGCCAATTAATGAATTTACATCTTATTATTGCAGGAAGGCGGGACTGACCCATTAGAAAGTATTAGTATTTGGAATTTTTTTTAAATCGACAAGCAAATGTTAAAACTAATCATTTGCGTTTACTCTCAGAATTAATAATTTAAACTTGTCTAACCTGATCCATTTCTTTATTATTATTTATTTTTTTACTCTTGAAAATCGGTAACTGTTGCAAAACTCACTACATCCAGTAACCGGTCATTAAATAAGGGAATTATTTCTTTTTGAATTTATGCCTGCATGAATTGTGGTACAAACATAATTTCACGATTTGCTGAAGATATTCAAAAGCTTTAAAAAATAAACAAATCTGTCTTTATTTACAGTCTCAATGACATTCTGCCAATACTTAAATGTCAGTAATTTGATAATTTATATCATTTTTAATACAAGTAATTTTTTTTCCAATCAGAGATATTTTACAAAACTTTATATATACAGACCGTTTGTCCCGTAATATCTAATCAATTTTTTCCTTTTAACCACATCTTCGGTTACATTTATTAGAAAAATAAAATAATATAAAATGATTATACCAGTGTTTGCAATTTTAATAATAATTCAATCGAATGGATGGAGTTTAGCTCTCGAGTAACCATATCTAATTTGAAAATTGATATAATAGGAAGAAATAATCATAGATAAATGTAAATGGTCAATAAAACGTAAAAATCATAATGCTAAATTGTATTTAAGTGCTACATAAGCAGTTAAATGTATTAATTATTTTATAGGATTTTAAAATGATTCTATATCTTGAAACATAAAAATAAACTCATACAATAAAGAGCACAATTTTGTTAAGGACTACAAGAACTATTTTCCACTAAAACCACGAAGTAAGAATAAACTAAGGTTTTTTTGTCCGACAGACACTGGGTGTTGCACAGGGGACTCCACTGCTGCGCCGTAAAAAGTTATTCGCGGTTAGTGGAGCTAGCTATATGCAAATCCAGGGGGTTTTTGTGGCGGCCTTTACTGCCGACAGTATCCCCGGGGATAAGGAACCCCGTAGTAGGCCATTTCTTCACTTCTTTACCTGTGTAGCTGTTACACTAGGCTCTCCGCAGGTTGTCTAATGTAGCGCTACCTTCTGACTCAGTGGTTTGGAGGATAAACTAACATCGGGCAATCTTCCTATCGAAGGCTTCATTTACATTGGAGAACGCTATTCGGTTGTTTTGGTGTAGTCAGAAATAATAATTATAAATATAAATGATTTGAAAAGAAAGGAGAAACAGAAAAATACAAACAACCATCATAAAGAATAATAGTATATAGATCGCAAATTTCTCCCTTGCTATTTATTTTTAGCATTTAATTCATATATTTAACACATCGGTGTAAATGACTTCTATGGGAGGAGGGGAGGAGGTCCTGTCTTCAGGTGTAGAGAAACAAATAACCCATACACACTTATTTATAATAATAAACATAAATAAATACTGAAAGAAGATAGTTGACCGTATGAAGTAGATTGTAGGATAGATCCTACAATCCTAGAGGACCGAGTGGCGGTCAATAAAGGTATCAAAAATGTTATGTTTATAAAGTATATAAAAAAGAATTAATAATAACAATATGTTCATTACATGTAGGTAAACTGGAAACAAGTTACTAATAAATAAAACCAGGTGAGATAGAAATTCTAAAAATAGATCTAGGCAAATACATCGTAGGAGACTACTCATTAAAATTAGTTATAAATATGGTAAAGAGGTAGATTTAAAAGGTAGAACAGATAGGTGAAGTAGATATGGTATAGGTGAGATATAATAGTAATAATAATGTAATGTAATGTAATAATGTAAAAGGGAGATATTAAGAAAATTGATAAAAATGAACAATAATCATAGGATTACCAATACCTGTACCTGTTTCATAATGCAAGCTAATAGTATTAGTTAAAAGTACAAGTGTAGAAACTAGTGTGGTAACAATACTAATACTTATTTTTTTCATGATAGGGATGACTATTAGTGAAATTGCAGGAATTAAAAAATACTAAAGTACAAGACAGTGTAATTGTATTAAGATAAATCTACAAGACTAATAGTATTAGTTTGTACTTTGTTATGAAACAGGGCCCAGGGCATATTTATTAGTAACTTATTTCCACTCTCACATATTCACTTCTAATTAATTCTTTTTTATATACTTTATAAACATAACAATTGTTTTGAAATGGTTTTTTATTTTCATGTTTTGTTAATTTTAAAATGTTTGTATCTAGTTATTTGTCGAACAATACATTTAATATTAATTTTTTTAGTTGCAAATTTTGTAATGCAACTTGTTTCTTATTTATTTGCTAAATAATTATTACTAAATGAAATAGTTGACAAATATAGTTTAATTTGACCAAAATATCTCTCACACCTTTCTATCTATTATTTGATTATTTATTCATTGCCTTCTCTCCCCACTCCAAGTTTCGTCATTGACAATTAAGGACTTTTTAGCGCACTTTCTCAGCCTCCACTGGTTCATTACCAATGATGCGGTGAGAGGATGCGCTGGGATCTGAAAGAGCTCTGCTCTACCTCTCATACGTGGTTGATAGAGTGGGCTCGGGATCCTCAAGTCGATAGTGTAAATATTGTATATAAGAGTGTAAATGTGACTGGTGATTATTTTATTTATTTATTTTTTCATGTACATGGTATTTTATTTTCTTTATCATTCTTTTCTTCTTCTTATCTTCCTTATTTAGTGAGAGATTTTATTTATTTTTCTGTACTTTTTTTCATTTATTTTTATTCATAAGTTATTTTATTTTAGTATGAATGGGATCAGTTATCACTATTGCCTATTGCCCATCAACGTTGTGGCAGATTGTAATATTTATCAATAAATAAAAAAAAATTTGAATAAAAAATATAATCAAGGGTTTAACATAGTTTGTAACTTACATATGAAGTATCTGCAATAAAGATCAAAGAAACATATGATAGTCATTAGTCCTTAATTAAATCATCGATGGCTTTTTAAATTACTTTGTTATTTTATTATTATCTTTCTCTTATTTTTTCTAAACTCTAAACCCAACGCAGCTCTACTCAGATCCTTCAGCGGTCCAAGAGCAATAAAACCAACCTTAAAGGATAACCAAATTCCTTTCTACAGGACCTCCTGTTAAGGCAGCTATTTGAGAAATTCGGGTTTATGTACTTTCCATGGCCAAACGGGGAAATATTTCTTGAAACTTGTGCTTATGATAGTCCATTAGGGTTCCCTTTAGTTTTTTTTAATGAGTAATTATATCCAATTATCAGAAGAAAAAAAAACATCCAGAAAAGGAAGGGATATTGGAAATTCTTTCTTCATACTCATCAAGTTAAATGACATTTTAAACTAAAAGTTAAATAAAAACCCGTAAATAAAAACTGTGGTTCCATAAATCAAACACAAGTGTTCTTTGCAGTGTTGTAAAAAAATAATTTAAACAATACACTAAAGTGTTTGCCAAGTTAGTCTCGAATCTAGGTTTTAACCCGGTTTAGGTTTTAGTTGTTGTAAAGGCGTAAAACCCTCTCGTCATCAACGCCTATGGCATGATAAAAGTAAAAAAAAAAAAATAAATTAAAAGAATAAATAAATAAAAAATATAAAAAAATAATAATAAAAAAAATCATAATCAAAGAGGAGTTATGATTTATAAAGAAGGGGATGTGCTTTTAAAAATTCAAATACTAATGTAATTTTAGCTTCCTCATCTGTGAGAGCTTCTGATAAATTTGGGGTCAGTCCTATCCTGTTTATTATTGGCAAATAGTGAGTACACTCACTAATTGCACGTTGGAGGTGGCAGTTTTCTGATCAGATGAGAGTGCGTGAGGAGAGTATGACCTATTCTCAAGTGGGTTAGAACAACTTCCTCCCTACAGCTGTTGCGGTAGGATGTTGACCATGGTTTTACTGATCTATGATTCCCGCAGGAAAAAATGTGCAAAAGTTGTAAAATATAAAATACCGTAGAGCATTTAATTAAGAACTGTTATAAACATGCCTCTCTATTTATTATTTAATTAAAACAGGCAGAAATCAACAAAAAAGATGTTTTTTTCTGAATATATTTATTCTGAAATATAAACATACGTTGATTCAGTTGGCAAACGAATTATTAGCATCACTATTTTGTGAGCGTAGACCCTTATTGTACTTACGGTCCAGGATCATAAAATATTTGGTATGAGACATTATTCCAGTTCCATACTTCCAGCAACTGGAGTCCATTTATCCATCAATATCTCACAAACGTCCAGTACCATCTAATACAAATAAATCAACCAGGAGGAAAACACCTCTTTCCAACGGGCTTAGCACTCATCAGTAATCCTTCCAGATCTAACTCAGTCGTTGGTGCTGCCAACACTAAGTCCCAGCAGACTGAAGAGATGAAGCAAGTCCCTACAGTTAATTCCACCGCGGACCAGTGACGCGCGTTAAGAAGATTAAAACATATTACGTAGCTCCCTCTGGAAATGTGCCTCGCCACGACATGGTTCCTCAATCTATCCCGAGGAACATTGAGCGCTGAAGATCGTGGAATATGGAAGCTTATTGGAAATGATACACGATGAGGTGGTAAAGAGAAATTACAAGAAAAAAAAATTACAAGTTCTGTATCCTTATTTTCAAATTTTTGGAATATTATTTCATTAAATTCGTAGAAAGATACAATTTTTAATGAATAATTTTTACAGTACAGCAGGATTGTTGCTAGACAGATGTGACACTGATACGAATAAATTATATTACTGCGAAAAGAATTTGTTAATAACTCTATTATTCAGCCCATATATGTAATAGGAATAACGAATAACTTTGCCATGATAGTAGCTATGAATGGTAGTACTTCTTTTCTGAAAAGGAAAAATATTTTACAGAGCATATAATTTATATAAAAATAATTCATTAAAAACTGTATCGTACCAATTTCATAGAATACAATTAAACATAGTTATTAGTCCTGAGTATTAATTTATTCACAACTGCATTCTCTAATTTATTCATTTTCTTTACTTTATTCTATACTTATCCCTTAATTTTATATTTTATTTTTATATCTTAACTAATTAATAATTCTATTTATGGTTTAAAGAAGTTTTGGCGTCAATGATAAAAAAAATCATCAGGTAATTAAGTTAAAAGGCTTACTTATGATCTAGTATATGGAAGTACTGATGGATAAGATCATTCTTTAACACCTAGCATCTAGTACTCTGGCCTCACTATGATACCAGAAGAGGAACAACGGATGAACTTGAGGAGCGAAGCAGGAGGGCGGTGGTAGCCTTGGAGGATGATGCTAATGAGATGGCTGACTGAAGGATCCACCACCATTTCCATTCCTCATTCGGTTACGTATGCCAGCCCCGGGGCAGATTTACGATCTTCGAGGAGATTCAAATGTAAGGAAGAATGCCGTAGTAAGAGGCACGGTAAAAGTAACGATTTGTAAAATGCTGGAGAGGTTCCCCTGGCACTGTTTACTGCCTTTCCAGTGTCGCCGATTTCTCTTTCGCAGGCATTTCGTACTCCTTAATGTTCCTCCAGCAGTCCTTATTCCCTGGAGCCAACGTGTCCTGGACTACGTCATTCCTCCAGGAGATACTAACCTTTCACGATATTCCTCTTCCTAGTAGTATATCTCCACGTGACAACTAGGCTAACATGGTCGTATTAGTCAATTCCAACGCCATTCTTACCCCCGACCCAAACATACATCATTCTTCAATTACCTTTGAGCCACATTAATCTCAGCAAGAATACAATTACTGACTCGTGAGCCGATAAATTTCCAGGAATGTGTTTCCTCATTGGCCTTTATCATAAGAGCCCAGATCGTGAAGCCAGAGTAGTGAAAATACCAATTTAAAGAGCACTATAAAAAATACATCCACCACTCACAATACACTCAACTAAATATATAAAAACCAAAAAGGGGCACCCTGCATATTTAAAAACAAAAATAGAAAAAAATACTCAATTAGACGGCACATGATTGTTTTAGCATAATTAACATATCCGCGCAGAATTCCCTAAATAACAACTTCTATAACTTTATTCAAAAAGGACTATAATCAACTCTACCAATCGCCACCTTTAAAATTACATGGTAAAAATATTAAAAATACCATTTCCGTCAAAGTTAAACTTTATTTAATGTTAGATAAAAGTAAATTATTATAAATTAATTTTTGAAGGATACTGAAATATTATACAGGACAAATATTTAAAAATAAATTACTGAACCATTATTTTAAACATCAAATATTAAACAATATTTCTTTTATATTTGTTTAGAAAGATCCCGAAATGTTAAGTGTAATATTTATGTGATTTCATATATATGATATGACAAATGCTTCCAAGTGCTTAAATCAGGAAAATGTTTTTATTTAGTTAACATTGTGTTAAAGACTCTTGATTTAATATTTGTGTATAAACCTCAATAAAGTAGTGGAATAATACCTTGTTTTTCTGTATTGATACTTTATGGTGGTGGCAAGTTAATATATATATTTAAATAAGATTATAAACGATTAAGCTCCTGTACGCGCCTGAGACAAGAGTTACCCGTTCAATGTGGGTGGGTAGCTCCAGAGTGCCTTGTCATTTAATGAAGCTTTCGATGTAGCATGGCGTACCGTTATAACTGATGATGCCTCCTAACTAATATCACTGATTAAGGAGACTTTGCTTTATGGCTCCCATCATCTTATCCTTCGTTAAATTAGTCTTATCGGAAGCTTAATAAAGTATCTTCTAGTGAGGAATTCGACACTAGAATGTCCACCAAATGCCCGCGTCATGTCTTTAACAAGTGAAAACAGTATACGAATGTTAGTAATGGAAATAGAACCAATAAATAGTATTAAACGAAACAGTAACTAGTGAGAAAAAAAAATAGGGTTGGATTACCCTTCAAAGGATAGTTTTCGAACAACAAAATAGGACTGTATATGCAAATAGAATGCATGTAGTACTCCAGTAACAAATGTTTTTGTGGATGAGAACAGCATTGATGTTAAATCGTACACTAAATTCTCACTTAATTCAATCGCTGAAATATTTATTCATTGCCTAAATTGTCTCATTTTTCTTTGTTTTGTTTTTTTAAACTATAACCATTCAAATTTCTTATTAAATTACAAACTGTAATTTAACTAGCTCAACTACATAAAAAATCTTTTTGTCTCATTTTTCTTTGTTTTGTTTTTTTAAACTATATCCATTCAAATTTCTTATTAAATTACAAACTGTAATTTAACTAGCTTAACTACATAAAAAATCTTTTCTTTTTCGAGATTATAGAGGAAAATGTGGACAAAATATAGGATGATATATCGCAATATGAAAATATTGATTTAAACTGTAATAATTAATTTCTATTGACTACGATCTGCCACAATTAAACATTATTTGACCAATATAAGGTTTAATAAGGGAAAATTAGAGAATTTTCATATCAATGGGACATTATTTAGATATGGTTGCTTTTGTACCAGTGACGAGGTTGAGAGAGAAGCATTGGGATCTTCCGAAGTCCTGGTTTTTCCTTTACAAGAGGGGGAGACAAGCTCGGTTCGGAGTTCCGTCTGTATGTGAATATTATATATAGTAATAAATGTTTTTAAGATGTTATTTTTCTTTAAGTTTAAATTTTTATTTATTTATTCCCTTATTTTGTTATTATTTCATTTATTTCACTGTAAATAAGGTATGAATGTGCTTTCCTATCTCTATTACCTATGTCTGCAAATATACGACTGCGTGTAATATTATACAATAAAATAAATAAATAATGATGTAAAATAATTTAAGAGTTTAAAGTATTTGTTGTATATTAAAAAAAAAAAGGAAACGACAAGAAAGTAAAAATTCATTTTATTATTGTTTATGGACTTAAAATTAACTTCTAGTTCAGGATTTAAATGTAGGACCAGAATGTAGAATCCAATTCGGTATTTTTTCAACAAAATACATAGTTCAAAAGTAGTTTAGAGATAAAAGACTAAAAGAGTCCCAAAAATAAAATTATTTGATATTTTCGTAGTAGAAATTCCAATATTGGAGGTGAAGATTGGTTACCGCATCACCCACGGGCATTAGAGCCCACACGAAACGTTAGCCACGGCACAGTTACTATCATCTTTTTCACATCTAGCCCTACTAGTTCACATCATCTGCTGGAGGCTAATGCCCACTCGGCTGATGAGGGAGCCCAGCAGCTATTCCGGAAGATTTCCAGCAGGGCAAAGAGGAGTAAGTCCAAGGACTAATGAAGAGGAGCAGATGACCACCGGTTCGGCCAATGACTTTTTAGCCTTAGGCGAGTTCTGGTTTTGGGACGGTCTTGATGGAGGTATGTTAGAGATATACAGTTCTCGGCAGCCACGGAACAATATGAAAAGTATGAGGAAAGTTGAACGAGAATGACAACCTCGGCACATCCACTATAGAAGAAAAATTAGAAAAATAAAGATTAAAAAAATTTATTTTTTCATTTGATCAAGGAAACTCATCTGTTAAGTGTGTAAGTTAGATGTAAATCATAGTCCATCAAAACAACTTGAGGGTAAAAATTTTCAAAGGATTATCCAAAATGTCTGCAATACAAGACTGGATCCTCCAGAGGCAACAGTATACCAAAAATGTTCCGTGGGAGGAGAAATAGCTGTCAAACCCAGGGATATTACCCGAGGCAGCAATCAGGTACATCAAAGGACTCCCCAGCCATCGGTAAATATTGTTTACTACTCAATTAAAATTAAAACCACTCCTTGAAATGGAAGTTGAGTTAAGCGTACTTATCTACAACAATAGGTGTGTTTTTAAATTAAACTAATGCACAAAATCTACATATGTAAATATATTTTATTTATAGAAATGCTAAAATAAATTTACAATAAAACACTAAAACTAATAACATATACCATATAAATTACACAACAATAGAATTAATTGTCAAATTAATTATGAAGCAGTTTGGATCAAGATCAGTTCTTTTTGTTTCATTTTTTTTTATTTGCTAATTATTAAAAGAAAGAAATTTATTAGGAGCAGTTCTCTTCAATTAAAATTTGAATGCGATTAATTCAAAAATATTGTTTTTTGAAATGAATATAAATACTATTTTTGTTAAAGATCAAAGTTCCACAGTAGAATATAAATAATGGTTATTTAATACGCCAATAATCCTTGTGGCTAATAAAAGAATAATTAATTAAACATTATTTTTATTAATAACCTCCAATTTCATAATCAAGTGCATAAAAATACATCAAAGTTTAAGAATACACTCTAAAGACAAAAAAAAGTTAATTAGTAAATCTATGAACATTTTTTCTACTTAAATTGGTGTTCGATAATACATTTTTTTTCAAAATAATTAATTTCATAAAATTGTAAATATATTAATTAGTATTAAAATTTTGCCCACGCGATTGATAGAGTTATTGGCATTATTAAATTTTTTATGAACTTTCAATAAAGAGTGATCTAGCGATCTGTCTTCAACTGGAGCGTAGGCACCAAGTTGCAGCTTGGTGCAATATATCGACAGACTTAGCAAGTATTTACATCACACTCAGAAGGGACTTGAGACTTACTTAGTAAGTTTCGAAAGTCATCAGCAAGTTCCCGGTAGTTAAATTAATACCAATGAATATTAAAACGTACTGGGAATGTAACACATTGCTTTGAATTTGAAATTTAACGAAATAAATACTTTACAGTCCTGGCAATGGCTCAATTAATTTTAAAGAAATGTAAATAGTGCATTGCTTTGTATGCAATAGTGAAATTTACCAAAAAAAATATGAAATTTCAATATTTAATTAATATAATAGGATACCAAAACGTACCTAGGAAACTTTTTCGTAAACTTTATTTTTTAAACAAGTATTCCATGAATGGAAATAGAGGGAATGTATTATTTTTAAAATAAAAATTTAGATTTTTTATTCATTATTAACAATTAAACACTCACCTCTGAGAATAAAAATGAAAAAAAAAAATCCTTTTAGTGAACCTACAGGTACCTGCAGTATTATAGAAGTCCCAGATTAAACCTTTTTTAGGTTTTTAGTTTCCCCCAACAAATTCTTGGGATATTAGAGAGTACTATGTCATAAACATATAATTTATCCTCATGGCATCCATTCTGGCCTAGCCCAGTTTTTGTTAGAAGAAATCGTTCAACCACCTTGAACGCCAATATAGTTCATGTAAGTTTCTAAAATATTGCTAGTAATATCTTACAAAATAAATTCTTTAATTTAAGAGAAGTATTTTTAAGAGCTACATTTTTAATTTAAGCTAAAAGTTTAAAAAAAAAAAATAGATAAAAGTTCTTCAATAAAAACTGGTTATCAATTCATATATTTCATTTTAGGTCTAAGATATAAAATATATTTAATAGCGATTAAAAATGTTAAACTGCAGACAAAAAAAATAGGTAAACTGTAGCCTGTTTACATTTTTTTTTTCGTAGAGAAAACATTTAATTTTTTTTTGGTAAAAAAAATTATATGAGAAAAATAAAATGTAATGATATTTCAGAAATAATATTATTGTTTTATCAATTGTGAAGACATAAGTACGATTTAAAAATTAATTTGATTGCACTAAACAATTGGAAACTTTAAAACATGATGAAAACATTAAAATGGTATTGAACAATAAAAAACATTTAATAATTTAGAAAAAAACAATTGAAGGGAAATAGAAGAACTATAAGGACTGAAATTTTTAATATTCAAATCTTACTTTGTAAGTGGCTTACAAATTAATGTCCATTTTTTTCAGAGGAAGAAATCAATTTCATCCGATGTCTTAGTAGTCGAAGGGAAAAAAATGAAAAGAGAAAAACAAAACCTCGACACCCAAATAAAAACAATCTTGATAAGGCCTAATTAAAGGAAATGAACTCACATAACTCATAAGATATTGAGATACTGGCTGTAAAATTTGGGCCCTCGGGAGCCGAAAATTCTTCGAGAGCAGATGCAGGGGACAGATAAGGGCAACGAATACTGGCTAATAGAAAAATAGAAGCCGCCCTGAAGAAGAAACATTTTAATCGTCGAAACGTCCAAGAACATAAATTACCAACATTCCTGGCGTATTTGAACAACGTGTGCAACAAAAGGCTTTTTAAAACATAGCTGCGTAATAGTTGGGGATCAGATCAAACTGGACAGCCATCTTGGGCATTCCTGGAGCTGGTTCTGCCAACCTCACGCAGATAATATCCCTCCCTGCCTCCTAAATATCCTCGGTCGCAGATATATTGCCCGCATTAAAATATTAACACTTCACTTTATTTACATGTCTCTTTCGGGGAAGCCGGCGGGTAGGAGGTGTTCCCTAATAAGTCCCGAGGGCTTTGTTTGCCTAATAAGGGACTAGTTACATTTAAGTTATCGTTCAAATAAACAATAAATCGTTCAACGGAAATCTTTAAATTATTATAATTTTATAGCTGAAGCTACCCAGTACCTCTTCTGGATAGTTTAACATGAACGTCGTCATGAGGAAGGGCGGAGGGTGTCACACCTCCAAAAGTTGGGAAATCTCAAATTTGAGAACTTCCTTAGAAAAAGGTAAAACATTTTACTCAAAATGGCTTTTAACCGATATTTAGAGAGAAAAGTTTTCAAATAATTTTAATAAGAAAGAGGGTTACCAACTTCAATAAATCGTTTCAGCAACTATGATTACTCTTCAAAAAAGTACATGGAATTCAAAATCCGAGACTGAAAAAAAGGCAAAAAACTGTTTATTTTCAACTACAAAAATACTGAAGCCCAAGGTACCATTTTATTATACTTATATTAAACATATTATCACTGAAAACGTTAAAAAAAAAAGTGTTTAAAATTTTCTTTTAATATAATTAAATATAAATAACTATCTAATTTATATAAAAAAAGTTAATCATCAAAATTAACTGAGTTATAACGCACTCAGTGTGTCTCACTCTGAAGTGAGAGGCGATAAAATGTGTCCATACCGAATAAAAGACAAATTTATAAACAGAAAAAAGTGGTATCAGCTGGTCGCACTTGATGGGGCGAGATTGTGCCAAGAATTAAAAAAGAAAACTCCTAACTCTTAGATAATATTTTTGTTCTTTTAGAAAATAGAACAATGAAATGTATACCTACATTTCTGCACCGAATTAAAGCAAATAAGTTGGCAAATAAAGAAATGGCGTTAAAAAGACTAGTATTTATGGGAGGTTTAATATACTTGAAATCATATTTCATTCTTTAATATCCCATAGTATTTCATATAATTCACGTGTACTATTTTACTGTTTCATGTCCCCATATGTACTTGTTCGTAATTCATTTTTTTTTTTTTTTTTTATGATTCTAATATCTACCGACATTTTACGATTCTTGCTTCTTGTATTGCTTATATCCACTATAGCAGTATACTTTACCGTACAGCGCATTTCTTTGCCACCTCTTCGGTATATTCTATGGGTCTTTCCTTATATGTGCTTACACGTTCTTAGACAAATCAAGACATGACGATGTGAGAGCATTTCGTGAAACTGTAATATTGCATAAATATACAAATATTCTTGTCTCGCGGATTTAATTAACGTCAGAACCTGACATTTAACGACAGCGGAAAAAAAAATTCCCTTAGCGGAGACAGTCTGAGATAAGATACGTCGAGGGCATTTAGCATAATCAAACGGACAAAGAGATGAGATTGAATCGTCAATGAGATAGCGGAAGGATATTCTAGGTCGCTTCTGTCTAATTCGTTTATTCGGCGTCTCGACCAATTGCTATTCCTTGCGCGCATCTCATTTATGTTTCGAGCGCGCCCCTTCTTTAATGCGATTACCAAGCGCGGTAAAAAAAATCCGTAGGAAGCGAAACGGATAAAAAAAACAAAAAAAAAAACTCTCCTGTCTAGCAAATACTACTTCGGCATGAGGGGAGGAGAAAAAACACGGAAAGAAAGCCGGATTCAAATAAATAAAATGGAGATTTATTTGCAGCATGTTGGAGGTCATTATTTTTTTTCCTCCTTTTACCTTTTATTTCATAGTAATTATCTTCTCGTTAACGACGGATATTTCTGTAATTTGATCAACATTCTTGTAATATTACCATAACAAGCTTTATTAATGTTATTGCTACATAAAGTGATCTTTTATTATATTTTAGTGGTATATTAAGTACTATATTAGATGGCAATATAATCATCATACGCTAATGAAACAAACGTTCCTTTTTTTAATCCTAGAAATTATCTGGTAATAATTTGAAATATCTGATTATAGGTAGCCCCTAATACGGTGTAAAAATTAATTTAGGAGAAATTAAAACAGTAAATTTTATGGTATACGTATTGCTTAACATATCAAATTTCGTTTTTGTAGTGTCAATCTCTGAACTAGAACAGATGTTTTTAATCCCCTTTCCTTTCAAAAGTAAATATCGACCTTTGCAGTTTTTTATATATAAATTTTTATTATGTAGTTATTTATTTAGCTCATAAGTACAAAAGGAGAAAAGGAGCGAGAAAAAAATGTATATGAAAATCACGAAGAAATAGAATAATTTGAAAAATTAATTCTTGGATCAAGTAGGATTTCGAACTATATTTTCAGTAGTAGAAGAAATTATTCACCACATAATATTAAATACCATTGTGAAAGAATAATAATTAATGAACCTAGATAGTTATTCTTCAAATATATCCTTGAGGACTTAACGAATTCTATTAGTGAATAGTATTGATAGATAAACTGAAAAAAAAAAAATGTATTCTCAATCATAACATCTTGTCGGTTTCTGTTTTTACTCATCTTATTTAAGGGGTTAAAGATAATAACTTTAAATTTAAGGTCCAAAAATGTACTCCGAAAATTAAATAAAACATAAGTAACCAGCGGACCAATTGAAAAGAGGGGGGCAACCCTTACTATAGATCTGTGAATAGCAACAATCAACAATTAAACGAAAAATAATTGAACATAGTACAAAATAAATAAAATACAAACATTTTCTTAATAAAAAGCTAAAGCAATAATAGCCCCTCTGGAGATTTATGGATACATAAATAAAGTCATTGTGTGCGCATTCCAAACTGTGCGTGTGGATAACAGAATATATTTTTTCGTGGAACACAAAAATACAGTGAAGAGGCGAGATAAAAAAAAAAAAAAATTCTGGACATGAAAATGCAAGGGAGGAAAGGACTATAAATTGACAAAATTGGAGCGGAGGGAAGTTATTATTTTGGCCATGTCGCTGATTCCGAACAGGCTGATTGGACCCATTCAGTCAGCCTCTCTTGTTCTGTCTGCGGGGGACTTTCGCCCATTTTTAGGAAATTGTTTATACAGTTTGTTAATGGAATATTCTTCCGTATTAATGCTTTCAAAGAGAACTAAAGTGAAAATAAAGGGAAAAAAACACGCAGATAGATTCAATTCATACATACACAAATGGAATAAATAGAACATGTAAAATTATAATTTGGTAATGTAATCATTGGAGGATTCCAAAACAAAGCCTAGAGTTTCTCAAACAGCAGTAAATGACTAATTACCGCTTTGCCTTATCGGAGGTTATCAGATTCTGCAGAGAAGAAACAGCACAACTTACATAGTAAACATAGACCTTTTATTTAATTTCTGGTCATGTTTAATTACATTCTATTACTTTCTTTCTTGAATATTATTTTTACAAAAATTTTGGCTTTCCAACGATATATAATATTACTATCCTAATGCCCGGAAATGTGTTTTATAACATTTTATAACATTTCAGTTATTTTTCCTATTATCTCATTAAGTTAATTATCATATCTTTTCATAGTTCATATTCAATTTTAATGACTAGTAAGAATTTGAGGTATATTTTTTAAAATCCGCATTTAGGCCTTGTCATACCATTTCAATGAGGATAAAACCTGTCTGATATTACAAACTACCAAATTTTACATTAATATGCCGAGTTCTATGAACCTGTTTTGAGAAAATCGAAAAAATGTGAAAAATCGATTCGATAAAGTAGCACTTTCCTAATATTCTTGTCCTAAATATGTAATTTCAGTTTCGTACAACTTTTCGTTGAAGGCTGAAGTTTAGTACCCTTATATACTTAATATATAAAAAAAAAAAAAAAACTATATTGAAAATAATATATCATTATTCTCTAATGTAAAAGATTATTATTATATATGTATTTTTAATTGTTTTAGTTTTATTTATATTTCTTTTTTATTTAATCGCTTATAAATTTATTTCCTTATTTTCTTTTTTTGTTTTGAAAATCAATATGTAATTTATCACTATGTCATGTTCAATTCTATTTATAGGGGGGATATACCTAAAAACAAATAAATAATACTATGTTTTACAAGAGCTTGTTTGGATATACACACCCGCTTATGAATTTATTTCCTTATTTTCTTTTTTGTTGTTTTGAAATTCAATATGTAATTTATCACTATGTTATGTTCAATTCTATTTATAGAGGAGATATACCTAAAAACAAATAAATAATACTCTATGTTTTACAAGAGCTTGTTTGGATATACACACCCCTCTTCAGAACAAATTTGAAAAATTTCTTGCTATCACATTAATTGATGAGTTAATGAGCTTCATTTTGGTCATTAACTAACTTGTTGCTAAGAGGCGAGCTGCTCTTGATGTTATTTTAAATCGTATAAAAAATTATTGATAAATAAATATATCATTACAAGAATGCTACGCCAATTAATTTCTTCGAAAGCTAGAAGAGAAAAGCAAGCTCAGCAGTAGCCAGAAAGTACTAGTGACCAAGCGAGGGTCGATACTCCAAGAGCTCCCCTAGTTCGGCAGCTATCCCCCACAGTGCGGGAGCAATGTCTCCCCAGAGTGCTGTAGAGGGACCCTCTGTCTTGAGTTCCCTCTTCCTTTGTTCTATCTCAAACCTAATCCTGAGGTAATTCTCCTGTGTCGGGGACTCGTTATACTTGGAACTGATTAACTCCATCTCTTTATTATATTAATATTATTCTATATAGTATACATAGTATCTAAACTGTAAGCTTGGATAAACGAGGACACCACGTTTCCGACAGGGTCGTCTTTAACCGAATGGGGACCTCCAGATATGGGTTACTCTAGATTAATAAATTTATTTCCAGAACAAAGAGTTATAAAAACTAACTAGACAATATTCTCGTAAAAATCAATACTTTATTCGATATTTGGAAATTAACAAACATTTAAAAAAAATAAATTTACACCCTTTGGCCTGGTCCCATAGGGGTAAAGGAGACGATCAAGTGATTTTGTTTTTGTATCCACTTAAAACGAATGGATAAATGTTAAATAATGAAATTAACGATGAAGCTGGAAGTTGAATATAAAATAAATAGTAGAAGACACGGTATAAAATGTAAAAATAATAGAAGAAAGCATAACCAAATTTAGATAGACGGTTGATGAGGAAAATGGCAGTGAAAAATGAAGAAAGAGGATTTATGAGCAATTCTGAAAACTTTGTACATGAAAAAAATCCTTAAAAATACCTATAACGTAGTAGACAATGTTTTTTTATTTTTTTTTATACTAACATTTGAAGATTTTAATTTAAACTATATATCGATATTTAGATTGAACCCGACTTCCTCCCTATCGATTCTAAACCGCATGTTTCTATTAGGCTTTGCGGTGGAGACTACTACCTTTCTCACAGTATTGCTATATACTCATGTAATGTTCTCGGAGCAGTTTTCCGAATTATACGTTGTTGTAAATTTACTATTATCATATATCAAAGTTCTTTCATAATCGAATAGAAGTTATGTAATTTTATAATTGATTGGTAAAAAACTAAAATTTTAGAATAGAGAATAATAATATTAAAAATCAAAAATAATCTTATGAATAGCGTAAAAGTTAAAAGAAATGGTATAGTTAACCAAGATAAAATCTTTTGTCACCAAAATATTTGTCAAATTTTCAGATCGTTAGCTCAGAATCTTCTTTTATGAAAGAAAATATATTATACATTATTCAATATTTCTACTTTCTCCCCTCCCACCTACAGAATTAGTGTAAATAGAACAGACTTCTGGATTTTCCATGTAATAAATCAGGAGAAACCCAACACAACAACGCAATGTTCCAACATCGAATTTACACGTCTTTACTACTTGAAATTTAAAATATATTGGTGAAGTTAATAGATTTCGAAAACTAAAGGAGTTTATTATTTAGTAGGGGGTTCAGTACTTTTTAAGGAAGTACTGTTACTAGACCAACGGTTGTGGTAGGAGGTGATTTGGTCAGTATCAGGCTCGATCGCCAGGTTTTTCCCAAATTAATAGTATCCACTTAATGAGGCTGGATGGACCCCAGAGGGAAGACTCCCCTTCCACCCCTCCCACACACATATAAATATTTCCTATGCACCCTCGAGTTGTACTAACGCAGTACCCTCCAAATTGCACTGCATTAAGGAGTGCAGTGGCTGTCGGGACCAAACCCCCACAAGTGTCCTCTCTCGGACCTACGTGAATTTGACAAACGTCCAGCGAAGGGCTACTCTTCCGGATCCCAGGTCAAGCATTGATGTCTGTTGATTTAGTGTCTACCCTTGTCAGTTTCGCAGGGGCACATCCGGTGCCCTTTATACAATGCCAAAAGGATGACTTTGACATCGATTGTTTCCAATGAGGACAGCTAACTGTCTTAGGAGATAATACGAAATGAAATTAAAAAAAAAACTTAATGGTAACAAGATAAAATATTACTATATTACCTGCTTCTTTATAAATAATAAAAATTAAAAAAAATAAAATAAAATGGTTGATACGTATATAATAAATTAAATACTTTATTGTAAAAAGGCTATTAATAATTCAATTGGGTAGAGATTGTTTATAATTATTTTTAAAATTAATAACATAATATTTTTCAGTATGAACTTTGCTGTCAATTGACACACGATTGTTTTATGATTTTTGAGAAAAAAAAAAAAAAAAAAAATTGCCCTGGAATTATTCTAGACATTTAGAGCGTCAAAAAGATTAAATTAACGAACAAAACGTTTAAACACAGCCAGTTTCCAAAAAATACATACATCTCCTCAACTAGTAGGTAACTATGATTTTTTTAAAGGTAAGTGTTATGAACAAGTTTCGAATTAGTTTATATAAGAGTGTTCTAAAATGGTAAAATTGTAACTATGGAACTTCTCTTCCAAAATACATTACTTGGCATTAATTGGAAAATTTCATTCGTATAAATTTAAACATGCATTAATTGAATTATTTAAAATATCATTTTTAATTGGATGATTATTAATTGTCCTTATCCAATGAATAGGAAGAAGATGCTCTGAGTGGCTGTGAAGAAAAGAACAAAAAATTGGAGAATAAACTGTTTAATAGGAAAAAGAACGAAGTAAAATAAAATAATATAAATAAATAATTATTAATAACAAATGTAGTAATAGCCTATTAATATGTTGTCTCTATCTTTACAGAATAAAGGATCTTAAAGTTATAAAAAAATGCTACGGTGTTTTCTGTACAATAATATGGCACTTTACGAAGAAAATGAGTCAAGGAGTGACACCGTCTTTGAGTACTGTAAGGACTGACAAAGACCTTTCTTCACATCTTAAAGGCTTCCTCTTGGAGGGTAATGTAATAGTGGCCAAGGGGCCTGCAATCATCTTGGCAATCAAGTCCAGGGATCCACTTTCCGGCGGGTAATGCAAGTCCTCTCCCGGGTAATGTATGGTAGGGGAGCACTTATTAAGTAGTTAAGATCTCTTGCTCTGGATCGCGCTTCTTGGCTCCAAGTACAGTTAACTGCGGAAGTGAGCTAGTCGATATGTAGTGTGTCAAGATTTGTAACTTTCCAAAATATGGTGTTATGAAATAGTACCAAATTTAGAACGAGATGCACAACAACAAGAACTTACAGTTCCATTCGGTACTAGGACTACATTTCTGAACTAGTTTAAAGAACGTTTCCCACCCAACTGAATAATAATAATAATAATGAAGGTCGAACGAACCCGAGATTCGTTGCCGATACCACCAACGCTCTCTGCATACATTCTTCCAGTGATACCACTCCAAACCCAATTCTACTAAATCAGTTTTAACACAATCCTCCCATCTACGCTTCGGTATACCCCTCGGACCCGGTTTACTCGTTGGTTCAGTGTTTATTATAACCTTACATGCCCATTTTATACGCCGCAATGCTTGAATTATATTTATCGGGTATAGTTCCTTTAATTCAGCGTTGTGTAATCTTCTAAATTCTCCCGTTAATTCATCCTTTTTCGGTCCGAATATTTTGCTTAATATTTTCAAAAACCTTAAGACGCTGTTCATCACTTAGTGTAAGAGGCCACGTCTCACATCCATAAAGAACAGTGGGAAGGTTTTGTAAATTCCAATTTTTAAGTTTTTTGATAGAAGGTAAGCAGTTTCGAAATTGTAAAATAACAAGCATTTCCCGCCTTCAACCTAGCTTTTATTTCCTCATCTATTTCGTTTTTTCTAGTTACCGTAGAACCTAAATACTTAAACATATCAAACTGTTCAAACGTACTTTCTCCTATATGTTTATCATCGAAATTGCTCGCGTTTCTACTGCTAACCATGTATTTGGTTTTATCCGTATTTATTTCAAGACCTAGTTCCTTTCAGGAGTTTATTAACGCGGTTTGCCCACACCCAACAATACTAAATCATCAGCATACCCAA
Organism: Halyomorpha halys; assembly: GCF_000696795.3. Classification (NCBI taxonomy): domain Eukaryota; kingdom Metazoa; phylum Arthropoda; class Insecta; order Hemiptera; family Pentatomidae; genus Halyomorpha; species Halyomorpha halys. The sequence goes on along the minus strand of NW_027111053.1, from coordinate 866,654 downwards.
GCACAGGTATTTTACCACCCAAAGTTAAACCCTTTTCGGTATTCATCACACTTTTAATGACGTATTCTAGTCGCAATGACTGAACAAAATGAGAAATGGAATACAAAAATATTTTGGCTATGACCAAGCCCCGTCATAAGATATATTCTATAAGGACATCAATACACAGTTATGTAAATGTCCGATCCAATATTACAAGCATCGCAACGCCTCTAGTCAGTAGTTAACCCACACCTGCCCCAAAATGAACCAATATGAATATAATAGGCACCTTTAGTTAAAAAAAAATTAGGGGATGGCATTTGACGCCTCTAGCGAATACCCATATAATAAACCATACAGGAGGTCGTAACCACTTCCGGCGATATAGGAATCGGTGGATGACTTCCGCTCCTATTAACTCCAATTATTCACGAGATATTAAATATTAGGCTAATTTCCCAGCCAGGTCCCTCGAAAAGTGTGTAATTACAAACATGTGTAAGTGGGCCTTATTCAGTTCTTGTTACAGCTCTGCATATTTCCGTTCGTAGCGCGTTATAAGCTATCATTAACAGACCCTTTCGACGCTCACCATGAACTTGGCCTCAAATCATACTTGTTATAGTTTTAATTATTGCCGGCAGCCTACAAGTAGTCTGTGAAATGGAGCCTGACAGCATAAATCTTATCCTATAATTAGTTCCTGTCGGTTAAATCATAACAGCCACTGCCAAGTTCACAAGAGTTACGAACACCAAATGAAAAACAAGAGAACGAAACAAATTATTATTGTCAGACGTATACTCGAGAATGCTGTGTGCAGTTTCTGCAAATTTATAAATGCAGTTATCTCTTCTAAAGCAAAGAGTGACATCGCTTCGTCGCTTTATTTATAGACTCCGTTCAAGTAAGCAGTATGTAAAAAGGATTACATAAAGTATGAATTACATAGTCGTTACTAACTATTGCAAAATGTAAACATATCGACACTGACCATTACATTGATATCAGATAATGTTATTCGACATGTGTAGAAACCAGTGGAATATTATAAGGTAAACTGGATAATTCGAGACAAGAACTCCTATCTGTCGCAACGACACCTTCCCACACACCATTAACACCGATCAACTACAAAGATAGGGGTACCGACCTATCACGCTGCTCTGAGCCAATAGTATGAGCTAAGGTTGGATTAATAACTCGTGGATCTTTAAATATATTTAAATGTAATATATATCACGATTTTCAAAACAAATATTATTTTTATAGTTTTAACAGTAATTTATATCGTGGAATAGAATTTTAAATGTTGATTTGTAGTTGAGCAAATCTGATCTTCCAAGTTTTTTGTGTGTAGGATCAATGCGGAGTTGTTTTAGACATACAGCCTAGGCCTACATAAATTTTCAAGACAATTTAAAATAAAGATGTTTTACAGTGTCAAATAAGTCAAATAACAAGATAAAACACGAAATCTACAGGAACTTTTATTTATCCTTTCTCTGGTAATTTCTGATGTGTATTCCGTGTTGAGAATTATAGTAGCGTAAGCACAAAATATATAACAAGTAGATTATTGTGATGATCTAACAAACTTAGAAAACTGTAAACAAAATCGAATTAATATAACTTCAGCTGTAGTTTTTTTTTCATCCCTTTAGTTTATCCTGTTTACTTGACATAACTAATGTTTGTCTAAAACACTCTGTAGTCGCGGTGTTGAAATCAACTTCCAAAACTTGAACATGTAAAGCAGTACTTCCCAACCTTTTTTGGCGGCTAAACCCTTTTATTACTAGCAGGAAAATGAAGGAACCCTTTTCGTAAAAGCAGGTTAATGGCGGAACTCATACATTATTATACAATACAAAAACTGATAAAGGAATAGGTATATAAATATTATATCTACACAAAACCTGTACAAAATTGAAGAAAATCTGAACAGGTTCGAAACTAGGTTATTGGACATGGAATGACCCATCCTAAATTATTTCCGGTTGGGAACCCTGACATAAAGAGAAGTGAACTCGAAAATCGAGTTTCTGTAGTTGCCTCGCTAGGATTCTCAACAGACGATGGTTTTGACCATTGCTGAGTTATGAAATCATTTATTCATGAATCATTGGATTATCTGGAATGCTGAGAGCATTTTATATCAATTCCTATTATTTACGAGTTAACTTAAGGTATAAGTGAACTTTCGTGCTCTTCTCAATAATGCAAAAACCGAGCTTAGTTCATATGGTACAAAACTTCTTGACAAATTAACGCAAGATAGCACGAAATAAACTTTTTCATATCATCCCTCCCATGTTTCAACGTTAATCCAAGGAGAGGAAGGCTGTAAAAAAGGAAAAAAAAAAGAGGAAGGTGCGAAACCACCCCAACCTTTAAAAAGAAAAATACCAGGCGGCAATTTACACGTGTTGTGTGCTTAGAGATGAGGTGCCCACCCAACATTTATGAATATTAAGGGAGGGTATCCTTGGCTTTATTACCTACAGGGCGGTTAGTCATTTTTATTGCAGGTCTACGTGAGGGTTCTGTTTCATTTCAACTCCTGTTCCCTTTAATTTCCGCCTTTCGCGCCTGTCTGTCTGTCCCACCTTAGCCCATTTATGCCCAGTGGGGCGAAATCGTATCATAGTAAATGTTTACTAATGACTACCTGTTTCCTTCTCGTAAAACATTTACTATGTTTAGTATGGCACCACCGGGCATAAATGGATTAACCGAGTTATCATGTAGACGTGATGAGAGGATTCGATTGACAAGTTATTTAGAGGATCTGGCACTTCTAACTTTAATCATTATGGAGTACAATACTGGAAGTATTTAAAAGTGAATACCTTATTTGCGTGAAATAAGAGAAAATATTAAATAATTGCGTTAAATATATCAGCGAATTCAAGTTATTTGAAGTAAATGACGATATTAATTTACAGGGAGGGATTAATTAAATTGTTCAATTTGCAATACTCTCCGCGGGTAATAATACAAGAAATTAAAAGGCATTTCATGACCAGCTCCAACCAATAATAATCGGGTGCTAATTTTTAATACACAATATGTGAATGAATTTTCTTTTTTCACTTCAATTACTCTTTTAATGAAAAGTTACTAGTTATTACGTTACGGATTTATAATTAGATATTGGCTTTTTTAATCGTCAGACAGTGGATTGTTCATTACTAGTGATGCGACGAGAGGGATGCGCTGGGATCTTATGAGCTCTGCTCTACCCCTCACACGTGGGGGATAGAGTGAGCTCAGGGATCCTCAGGTCGATTGTGTAAATATTGCATATAAGAGTGTAAATGTGACTAGAGATTATTTTATTTTTATTATTATTTCTTTGATTTTTTTTAATGCACATTTTATCCTTCTATTTGTATATATTTTAAGAGAGATTTTATTTATTTTTATGTACTTTTTTTTTTCTTTCATTTATTTATTTTTCATTCTTATTTTATTTTATTTTGGTATAAATGTGATCATTCATCACTATTACCTATTACCCACAACGGAGTGGCAGATTGTAATATCTATCAAACAATAAACTTTTTTGAATTAAAAAAAAAAGACAGTCAATTGTACTTTTACAAGCTATTTTTGCCTTGATTATTTTTTCCCCTAACAAAATATTCTTTAACTCAACTACGTATCGAAATCAGAAGTTTCAGGTTCATCGTTATAACCACAAAACATTTTTTTTTATAAATTTTAAGGTTTAGGATTCAAAACTTCATATGTGGTAAATAAATTGACATCTTGGAAGAATTTTTTTGGCTGAAAAAGTGGAAGATAGATCTCTAAAGAGCCATTATTTTAAATACAATGTTCAACGAAACATAATCCTCAGCTAAAATAAGTGTTCTTTATACATTCTTGTTCAGACCAGACAGGGCGACTCTAAAAGAAGAAAATGCCCAGTATCACTGGTGTCTACCTGAATACTTGGGATTCAGTGACAGGTATACTTTCTATGGAGTATCCAGAACCAGTTCACATTATCTGCCAACCTTACTTCCTCTTCAAGCAGGTGGCAATCCGTCTTTTGCAATATTCGTTTTCAATTGAAAAATATATTTATTTTAAAAAACCTGAGTTTAAATCGAAAAGATTTACTAAATATTGATATTGATAATTTTAAATTAATTTTTAGATAAAGAATTAAAAATATGGCTCCATAACTGTGGTCAGTGACAACAACAACCCAGTTCAAGTGTTTAACAAAAATAAACTTGTAAAACAAACACAATGTTTTTAGAAACTAACATAGGTTGTTTTAGTATAAGAAATAAAAGCTTGTTTTTGCATTTACAAGTTAAAAAAAAACAACTGGAATTTCTTTTTTTTTTTGTTGCTCGAAGCCAAATAACTGACTAGTTTAAACAAAGTTCGTTTTAAAATATAAGGAAAAAGAACCTATTATTAAAAAAAGATAGGTACGTAAAAACGACATGTAAGTTTATTAAATCAGTAAATGATTTTTTTTTTTTTTTAATAAAAACTTGTTTTACAAGATAACTCCACAATTTTACTGGTTATCTTGAAAAATATTATATAGTCTGTTTTCCTTATTCAAGTAATTTGGAACCGACTAGTCCTTTGTAGTAGAGGTTCTCTAGGGCAAAAGTAAAAACTGAATATAGCTACGCCAAAAATATATATAAAACCCTAAATTTACGAAACAAGATCAATATATTTGATGGAATAAAAATTTAGTTAATTCTTCAATGAAAATGGTCAATATTTTGCTGTATGTGAGGATCTCAAGTTTAACTGAACAATTCTGCAATAAAAAAGTGGTGAGTACATCTTAAAACTTATTGCTAAGTAACTTCATTAAGAGATACTCAATTTGTTTAGTGAGGCACTTCCTGACCCGTGGAAAAAATTCAAAAGAAAAAAAAATAATATAAGTCATATTGTATATATTATTTTATCATTATGTTATTTTATTTATTTATTTTTCATACAGATAGTTTGATTATGTTCATCTCGTTTATTCTTTTGTTTGTATATATTTTAAAAGAGTTTTTTTTTTTTTATAGTTTTTTATTTTTATTTATGTATATTTTATTTTATTTTTTTTAATTTACTTCATTTATTTATTTTAGTATGTATGAGATCATTCATCACTATTACCTATTGCCCACAACTGTGTGGCAGATTGTAATATCTATCAATAAATAAATCTATCAAAAATAAAAAAATATAAGTCAAGTATTCGACAGCGGGAAGAATATTCGCCATTCTTAATCCAGGAATGACTTTGAGAACATACAATAACAAACAATGACGAGAGTGGAGTCCTCAGCCATGTTTTAACTTTTCAATACCGTGCCGATATATTATTCCCTCTCCCTTGTTCATACAGAAACTTTTCACGCAACCCTCCGTCAACCCTCGAGTTTTTCTGGTATTTTTTAACCGCACTTTTCTACTAGGAAAACATTCCGATGAATTACTCCAATCCTATTATTTACAGAGACTTCATCTCAAAACAGCGGATGAGGGGAAAAAACCAACACAAAATCTACCTGGAGTATCGGAGAACGGAGAATTTCCATGACAAAGACAACTCGCCCTAAAATCTGCCTCGGATGATCCTGAGGTTGACAGCAGTTCGTCACATGTAGGGCTGGTCGTGACAGTGCGTCCCGCGTCATATCGTGACAGTGCGTCCCGCGTCACATCTTGCCTGGAGCTATATGCTAATAAAGTAAGTGCATATAGTGCTTCTGTCATATGTGAATGGTGGATGTCATTTGATGGAGACAATGCATATTCCAATATAATATACAGTAATTGTACAGCTACGTTGTTTTCATCAATAATGAAATTGATCATTGAAAAAAAAAAATGATAACAAACAATTTTTATGGTTGTTTTTAAGGCATATGTCTTTTAAGTAAAAATAATATTAATGTGAAGGTCAAATAGCCTTTAATTTTGAATATAATTTTATAATTGACTCATAAATAAAGTAAAATAACGAAAAAAACTATTTTTTTTTTTAATACTACTCTTTATTTACTTTTACATATTATTAGTTGCTTCTTTTACAGTCATTGTTATTATATCATATATTTTATTAACTACCATAACTATATTTTCTTCAGTATATACTCGTATTATTAGTAACGATATGTGTCATTCTAATTTTACTTAGTTATTCCTAAATTAGAAAATTATTATAGTTATTATTATAATCATATTTCTGTATCTTTCTCTTATTATTTTTCATTTTTCGTCTTATCTTTATGATTACTTCCTGTATACGCGACGTATTTGAAATAGAAATATAGCCGTTAAACGGCCGGCCATCTCCTCCCCACTCCTCCACGCTTCCGCTTTATTGTCGCCTTCTGTTCAACCTTTACCTTTGAACAGGTAGGTGGTCATGACTTGTTCTTTGCTCATTTATTATCATTTTATATCATTATTATTTTTTTTATTTATAATTATTCTTTCATGACGTTTATTTAATCTTTATTTTTTTTTTGTTCGTCTCCTGGACTTTTTCAACTGTATATTTTACGTATTTTTCAAAAATGTTTACTCTTAACATTGTTACTTATTTTTTATTCGTATCATTGTTTATTCAATTTTATTTTATATTGATACTATTTTACGTCTTCCTTCCTTTTATTTATATGTAATTTCTTATCACTTTATTTTTACATAATATTTATCTTATTGTAGTAATATTCTCAGTTTTTTTTGTATCTTTTTAGCCCTGATGAAGCCCTGCAAAGTGGGGCGAAACGTCGGAAAATAAATAGTTGTAAACTATAAAAATAATTTCTATGCATATAATTGAGTGTATAATACTGGAATTTGGGTCCGACAGTTGTGTAGATTCTTAAATCCATATAGTAATAAAATAAAATAAAAACAATATCTCATGAATATTTTAATAACCTAACCAACATCCATAACATATCAAATCTGAGAGCAAAGTACAAGATATTTGAGCAAAATCCATTTAGTAACGGGGGACGCGTCCCCACAAACTGCTGAGGGAGGTGTAGAGAGAACAATGGAACATCTCCTAATGTTCCTGAATCGCTACAGCTGCAAATTCCCCTCCAACGTAATCCCAAACAAAATCAACAATTGTAGGTTTGGTTTGGGAGGCCGTTGGTCGCCTGGGAGAGAACAAGTGTTAGAAGGATATCCAAAGATCCGCATGTTTTCGTTAGGGTTTATGATGATAAAGGGGTTTGTTTATTATGAGTATAATATAAGGGTAAGAGGAATGTATAAAACATTAATCCAATTATGTGAGGAATACAAAGTACAAATCAACAATTCAATCAACATTTTAGTTTCTTCTTTAAATCTGTAATTTTTTTTTAACAATTTCTTTTGTCTGGATAACTATTCGATACACACCAAATATAAGAGTTGAAACTACAATAGGAAAATTCAATTCTTTTATAACGATACCCAAACAATTAAACTGACCGTGGTGTGAATCGATATTAACCTTTAAATTATTTTTAAACAAATTTTTATTGAAATACAAAGAGTTTTGTTTATAAAAAAACAAAAACAAAAAAATAGAATAGATTCCTATTAATTTAAATTCAATGTCTTATCTGACTACTTATCAACTCTGGTCACATGCAACTTCATTCGGCCACATCAGCGATGATTAATGATTGTCAATGGATTCGCTATTAAAATCTGTTATCTATCATCTGATAGAATGACTTAACAAACCATGTATGATTAAATGCTGGATTCGAATATATCAATGTAATTTGAATTTTTTTTTGTATTTGTATTGTGTTATATTACATTCTGTGTCATATCTATAGACAATGGTAAAAGAGACCATAGAGCACATTCACACTATAATTACTTTTTTATCCGAAACTATAAAATTATGACTTAAATTTTTTAACTGATATAACAATAAATGAAATTAGCTCTCATGCATAGTGATATTCGCTACTGTGAATCAAATAATAACAAATATATATATATATA
>NW_027111053.1:857664-858285 GCF_000696795.3 Halyomorpha halys | reverse complement strand
AAGAAAAACTCAAATAGTAGAAATATACTATTTTAATGAGCCAACGTTTCGCCCCACGTTGCAGGGCTTCTTCAGGGCTATTTTGACGGCAGTCCGATTAAAGTACAAAAAAACTTTTTTTTTTGTACGATTTTGGAAAAACAATTTATTTATAGATGCTGATCATAATAAGTAGCTACATCAAATTATTAATAACATTATTATAATTATATAAGTTCCAAACATTTTTTTTTCTTTTGTCGATTCAGCGAAGGTTTTTCTAAAAATAATCGATGAAGGAAAATGAGAATTCAGAGACAGCCTAGGTCTCACGACAGTTTATTCAAAGGGAGATAATGTAAGCATTGAGATTCCGACCGTTAGGTTTTACAACACACGAGATAGAAAGGTCATATACCCACATTTTAAGCGAATGGGTTGGGCTTCAAGTAAGTTAGGCTAAAAATAAAAATATTTTTAAGGAATCTGCAGAGCTGTTTATTTTTTCAAAATAAATGAAATCAAAGGAAGATTTTTTAAAAATTCGGCATTTAAGCCCCGTAACACTTATCCTATACTTAGTTGTACATTGACATTTAATTTTAAGTACTCATCTCTCTTTTCTCAGTCCGCCGGTGTTCC
>NW_027111053.1:852157-852639 GCF_000696795.3 Halyomorpha halys | reverse complement strand
GGTTATTACTAGACTGGACTCCAAAACCTTGCATAGAACAACGTTCTTCTACAATCTGAAACTCTTTTCCTAAATGTTTTTCAGCTTTTAATTGATAAAACTCATCTTTCTACATTTTCAATTGATACTTCCACTTATCAGTAACGTAAAGTTTCCGTTTCACACCTTTAATAATGTTCCGTCTAAGAAACACGAAAGATGGATAGCCAGTGAATTATTTTAAAGAAAAAACATACAAACTTATCTCATAAAAAAACATACAATTACGAACTTCAAAAATCACGATTTCTGCATTCAAACTTTAGTAAACGACAAAATGGATACTGAGAATTCTAAAAATGCAATATCCCGAAAAAAGGGGCTTTTGCAGCTAAAAAAAAACTTTTTTTTTATGAAAGGAATATGGTCCGGGTGCGGTCAAGAAAAACTCAAATAGTAGAAATATACTATTTTAATGAGCCAACGTTTCGCCCCACGTTGCA
>NW_027111053.1:844779-850759 GCF_000696795.3 Halyomorpha halys | reverse complement strand
ATCCCTGATAATCCTCCGAGGCGTCTGAAAAGAAGATGGCCACGGGACCTTCTAGTTTAAATTAATGTTTGAAGTACCACCAATGGGTGGTTCCTTCCCAAGCTTTTCAAGTGTATATGAAACATACTACATATTTACCTGTTGTATTATTTTGTACAGTTGTAAATTAGAATAAAAAAAAAAAAAAAAAAAAAAAAAAAAAAAATTTAAGTACGACTTTACGTTTTTAAGCAGGCTATACACACACGCGCGCTAAGATACAGAAGTTTCTCTCCCTTACTATATATTTCACAAGTAGGTAATTGGTAATACTAACAATCCACTTGGGAAAAATTTACAATTTTAAAAGACCCTACGATTTTATACCTATGTTGGGGGAAAAAAACAAATTAATGCCTATAAATATGGTATAAATATTAAAAATATAAGCTAAAGCACATGAACCACTAACCAATATTTATTTAATCCAGCAAAAAAAAAATTTATGTAAAAAGTAATTGTTAATTTTACATTATTTTAAAATAAAAATGTTAATTTATGAGAAGATATAAATTATATAAAATAAAATTGTCTGCAATTAAATTAGATATTGGTTACTGCTGGACAGGTACTAGTAATTTATTTTTGTATTCCTGTATTTTATTTCATTAGTTCAAAGAAAATGTGGGGTATCAACAAATTTTAGCTATATTGTTTTTTATTGCATTTTAATGTGGTGTACTAATCTCATAAAAATATAAACAGACGTAGCTAAATATGTGTTGTCGCAAATTAAAAAGACTAAAACAATATAATTTATTTATTTATTTAAGTGTTACGACCACTAATCCAATTACTTGTCTAAATTAAAATTTTTTTTTGGTTGGAAATTGTAAAATGACCTTATCCAAATGTATTGACAAAATACACCGTTTTGTTTGTACATGCTTTCACATAACTGAATTGTTTTTTCTTTTTCTTCGAACTTAATACCAATAGACCTTGGAAGATAAAATATTATTTTTTCAACATATACATGAAACAAAAGTAACATTAGATTAAAAACGTTTTTTATTTTGTATATAATCCTTTATTCCAATTGGAGAGTTGGGAGGGAACACAATCAAAGGAGCAACAAACAGTTTGCACAAGAGCTAGTTAGTACCCGCGCAGAAGACGACGTACAAAAAAGAAGCACAGAGTGCTGAGTCAGAGGGAAGTGGCCCACTATATGCCAGTTCACGGCATTCAATTAGAAGCAGCCCTTTTCTCTTAATACAGATTACCCCGCACGTTCTCTTTGTTCCAGCTCCAGCGCGGAAAGGATTCTCTCCAGTCACCGTAAAAGGTCGGTAATGCTGTAATTTGGCTGCCGGGGGTACTCGAGGTTTCGGTTTTATTTTCGTAAAATTTCCAGCCAGGTCATCTAGGGCTCATGTGGGAGAGGATTTAAAATACCCACTGTACAAATCCCACAGTTAAGATTTGTTTTGGTGGCTGAAGAGGAGGGCGGTTTTATGGTCACTGGAGAAATAGGAAAGCGGAGCTAAATTATGAATGCAATAATATTAATTGGTTTACACGCTGTAGAAATTTATAAAATCGACATACTTCTTTTAAACAAAACATTTGTCATAAACCTAGCTCCGAGAAGTCGGAAATCTATTTGAAAGTCAAAAAGCTGTCATTTTTCCCCATTGAAGCTGCCCCCTTCAACCAAAGTGGTGGTAATCAAAATTTTTTTTATTGCATAAAAACCTTATAAAGCTCCTATCAAACAATTTGCAGGCGACAATCACCATAAAAGTCGAAATCTTAGTAAAAATGTTCTTATTAATTTGTTACTATTAAAATTCCTATTTAAGATACGAAAAACGAATATTAACTTCATTTAAATTGTGATGATAGATTAATATAGAAAATTTGATTCTAAAGTAGCTTTTTTGATGTTTCATGCAAATAGTCACAACCGCAAAAAAGTTGATTCCTTTTTTTGAATCGATTAACGCTTTCAGGCGTTTCGGATAAAAAAAGAGTCTGATACACGATTTTGTCTTAAAAAATGATTTACAATCAGAATTATACAAGTACCTAATTCTTTAAGAGATTCCACAGATCCGGAGAAGATTGGATAATCAATAGTGTCCTCGAAAAGTATATCCACAGAAAATTCCATTACTTTTTTTATGTGTGCGTACCGAAATCTTAAACAAAATTTTGAAGAGTCTATATTGTTTGGTCTCTGGAAAAGAGAAATATGAGATGAATGGGAAGGGAATAGATAGAACTAAAAGTATAAGGTTAGGACGGAAACAAGAAAAAGGGATGAGAAGGAAAGACAGGAAGAGCTAATTGATAAGGGAATAAAAGATTACGAAACAAAAATAATATAGAGTAGTTAAAAAAAAAGAAGAACAATGTATTATATATGTAGTCATATCTGGTGAAAAAAGAAAGTAAAAAAATATGACTTTCTTAATCACTTATGTTAGTATTTTATTATAACTTTCCTAATTACTTATGCAAGTATTTTATTATAACTTTGCTAATTACTTATGCTAGTATTTTATTATAACTTTGCTAATTACTTATGCTAGTATTTTATTATAACTTTGCTAATTACTTATGCTAGTATTTATACTTTATCCTCGGACTGATTGGAATGCTTTGTACTTGAGTCATCGTATTTGGACAGCATTGCTTGTAATTAAATAGATAATTGCTTTCTTTTCCTCAACATAACTCAAAAGGAAAACCTGGATAGTACAAAAAAATCATATTTTTCTTTTTAGATACTAAAATGATCAGAAACGAAACACGAACACTTAATTCAGAAGTCCTGTACACCGAGTTTACAGAATCAATATTACTAAAATGATACTCATGGTACTGGTAACATTACTGTAACAGGTGAATGGTAAAATAGTACTCACGGTAACAGTACACACGGACACCACTCAAAGAGAATAACTGTATAAAGGATGGTCTAACCGCTACTCGACTCCACAAATGGACACCTCACTTTAGTGTGCTGTTGGAAGACCACTTTCGGATCAAGGAACTCCGGCTCTTACGGTGATCAATCTTATCTCTGGAAGAAGGTTCCAGCGATGTACAGGGTGTCGTCTCCGGGATTCAAATTCTCGCATAACTTTCAGCTCAGCCAGAAGTTGGTAAACATCGAAGACCACAGCGGAAGTAGTAGAAACTGGTCATGCATCAATTTCACATTCTCTTACGGACGATTTAAAAATATATTCGAAATCACGTTTTATTATTTAAATTGACACCCACCAATTAAAATATGAAATTCACTAATCAAATGTAAGCTCCAACCTCCAAATTTCGAAATTCTTAAACATTACTCAATCTTATTCATTTTTATAATAATTTAAATGTGAAACGAAATACTTTTATTGGTTATTGAGTTATTGGTAATGTGAAATAATTTTTTTTTAAATTTATTTTATTTATAATTAAGGGAGGTTTTTGTTTTATTTGTAAAGTTATATAAACCAAAATATTTGAACGACGAAACTATAGTCCTTTACATTAATGTAAAGGTTTGTAGATCTCGGAATGAATAAAGCTTATTTTTAGTATTTCAAGGATAAAAATAAAGCAGGTCAAAATAAATATTTTACTAACCAGATCCCTATTTACCTATATAATAAATACATTTGCGTAATAAGAAAAAAAAATCATTAATATATTAAGTACGTACGAGGCGTTGAGTTGGACCAACCATGATTTTGAGAAAAATTGTAAATTATGTAGAACATTTAATAAATATTTGTCAAACAGCTCTGAGCAAATATTCCAAGTGAATCCTTAAAGGTTGAAGGAAAAATTTATTTTTATATTTTATTTCCACAATGTGGGATAGCTACATATTTAAAATTAAAAACTTAGTAAGCAGAGATACAGTAGTGTAATACATTATTGGAAAGCTCATATTAAAAAAAAAAAAAAACACTTTAATACGCAAAGCGAAAGTACCTTTAATTAATAAATGCCTAAGTTTTAATTACATTTATATAAGATTTACTAACCACTAAAAATATTAGTTATGAAAAAAATATACATATATTTTTTTGCAGATAAAAAGAAAGACTTTCCGTCATGCCTGTAGTTGTATAAGTATAATGAATTTATAAAAAAAAAATTATTTAGCAAATAAAAAAGTTCTCATTTAAAATTACAGTTATTCGCAAATCAAACTAAGAAATAAAGTGACGTTTTTTCTTCTTCACCGTTAGTGTTGAAAAGGATGATGAAACTTGCAATGTTTCGACATTTAATCATAAAATTTTTTGCTCTGAAATTTCTAAAGGAAGATTTCAATATTTTAATGTTAAAACAGATTGAAATTTTAACTAATAAATTTTGTGGAATTTGAAAAATTAAGGAAACGACTTTTGTAACTAAAATAAATGATTTAACTTAACAAACGAATCATAAAGATTAAATATTTAAATGTATAATTTTGGCTTTTTTTTTTTTTACTAAATCACTAATATTTACACGTTAGAAATATGAATATATGCCATTTATAAAATCAAAATATATATATGTTTATAATACTGGCTAATCAGGAAATATTCATGGACTATATAATAAAAAAAGTTGTCTGAATCGTTTTAAGTTTATGTAAAAGAAATATAATCTCAATTCATGTGATTTTTTTTTTTTGTAAACTTCTTTTACAGATTTTTACGTTGATAAATTAAAATAAAATTTCTTTTAGTAATTATAGAATTATTTTTAACTTCAATGGAAGTAACGAGAGAAACAAAGCCGATGGGATGATTCAAGGTTTCACACTTGATATTAATTTACATCCTAATGAAGCAATAATTATCGCGTATTCCCAGCTGTGCTTTCAACAACTCAAAAACGCCTCTAATAAACCTTCACTTCATGTCAACAATACATTTCATAAATGCTCTAATGATGTATTCAATAAACAAGTATTTGTTTGTTGGTTCAAATATTAGTTCACTGGAAGATCGATGATTGACCGTGTGCAATAATAAAGTGAAGATTGTCTGGGTGCAGTCAAAGAAAAAAAAAACAAACAATTCTATGACTATTTGAGTTTATGAGACCGCACCAAGGCCAAGGTCTTCCTTTAAAAATTAGTTTAGTTTGAATACATTTAAACGCTATTTTTGCTTTAATTTTGACCACTTTTTATTATTATCTTTTCCTAAAAATTAGTATAATTTAAACTATACTTTAACAATTTTAATCCATTGTTAGTTATGCTCCAAGGAATGAACCGAATACACTAACCATTTCAAAAATTAATTTTTTATGATTTAGATTGTAGGTCCGGGTGGCGGTCATATTACATGTACTTATTTATTTATCGCATATTTTTACCAATTGTAATATATTGTCTGTCAGTTTATCTATCTATATATTAAAAAAAATCTTACCCTTCCTAAGGGGTATAGGGACATGTTATACCTGACTTCCTCCTTTCTTCTCAGTCGTCCGCTGTGTTTTAATCTGACGTTTATTGTTTATTTTTTATCATTTTTCTTAATATCTCTCTTTTACACAGTATTATCTCACCTATACCATATGTACTTCACCTATCTGTTCTATCTTTTACACCTACATCTTTACCATATTTATAACTATTTTTAATGAATAGTCTCCTACAATTTATTAGTCTAGATCTGTATTTAGAACTTTTATCACGCCTGTATATACTTAGTGGTAACTTGTCCACCTACATGTATAGATCCTTATATTGTTATTATTAATTCTTTTTTTATATACTTTATAAACTTATCAATTGTATTGAAATGTTTTTATTTTATTAAACAGGTTCGTAAAACAAATTTGTTTTTAAATAAACTAAACCACTCTCAAACAATAATATATAAATAAAAATTAATCTAATGTTTTTATATATTTTTTTTTATATTCTAAAATGTTCGTATCTTGTTTTTTCATTTAGCCCTGACGAAACCCGGCTAAACGGGGGCTA
>NW_027111053.1:821176-844694 GCF_000696795.3 Halyomorpha halys | reverse complement strand
TAATATATATTATTAAGCCTATCTTCCAACAATCTATTTCATACGGTCAACAATCTTATCCTGTGATGATTTAAGATACTCAAGTATATTTGGGATATAACATGCAAAATCACTTGCTGAATATTTTTGACTTAAATTAAGTGGGTCGATTACAGATTCAAATTTAGTTTAAAAAAATATTATCCTCGACAATATCGTAGCAGCCATATATCATTGCACCCCTCCACCACTCAGAATCCTACTTCCGAAGTCAGACAGGTTTTAATTTAAAGAATCAATGACAAATCCCCACCAACTGTGACAGGCTGCACCGAAAGCAGTCCCCCTCAGTCTCATCAATCACGCAGCTCGCTAATTTGGAACGACTTAAAAAAGTAAGTAATGTTCTTAAGAAAAGTTCATTTTCCTAAACGTTAAGGGTCGTTTGCTAACCCCGAGTTAAAAGAGTTTCTTCGGTTAAACTGAGTTTAAAAATTCATTTAGGACAATTCAATTTTGTCAATAAGTCGAGTTGATTCATTTACTATTTAATATAAAGAAATTCATTCGCAAAATTACATTAAAAAACCATGCACAGTGTCCAGCACGGATTTAAAAACATAAGAGGAACTTCTTTGCGTCAAATAGACCTAATATTAATCTACATCCTACACTATCAAGTGTACGATATGTATATATAATTGGTTTCGCAATGATATTTTTAAAAAATGCACAATCATGATACTTTCGTTAAACGATTAAATTGTTTATACAGAACATTAGTTTATTAAGCATCCAATTGAGGGTAGTATTCTGAAACCAATAAACTTAATTTTAAAACTTCTATCATGTTTATTTTTTGTTCTAGTTTGCGGCTTTAGCACACTTGCTCAGCCTCCACTGACTTACTACTAGTGATGCGGCGAGTGGGATGCGCTGGGATCTTTTGAGCTCTGCTCTACCCCTCACACGTGGGGGATAGAGTGGGCTCAGAGATCCTCAGGTCTATTGTGTAAATATTGTATATTAGAGTGTAAATGTGACTGGAGACTATATTATTTTATCATTATGTTATTTTATTTTTTTACTTTTCATGCAGATAGTTTGTTTATGTTTATTTTGTTTACTCTTCTGTTTGTATATATTTTAAGAGAGTTTTTTTTTTATTTTTTAAATTTTATTTTAGTATGTATGAGATCATTCATCACTATTACCTATTGCCCACAAATGTGTGGCAGATTGTAATATCAATCAATAAATAAAAAAAGTATTTTTTAAAAAAAAAAAAAGTTCTTTCTGGGAAGAAATATAACTTAATTAATAAATTAAGTCTTCTGTAAATTAGTTCTCAATTTATAAAAAGGAAAAATGTTGGTTGTTTTAACTTAAACGAAAAAAAAAATTACATATTTTTTTTTTTTTTTGGCGACGAGTCGTATAGTGTTTATGATTGATTCTCTATACCTTTATTAAAGAATTTGATTATATTTTATTCAAGGAAAAATCTCCTGGGTCGATTCTATGGGGCAACCTAACCATTTATCTACACCCGTAAAAAAATAATTTGAAACCTAACGCAAACCATAGGAACATCAGAGGGAGGAAGGCAGAACAAACAATGACATACCGACCTGGCCCAGAGAGACACCGTGAAGCCGGACAATATCACGTATCCAGTCAATGGGTAACGTTTGAACCTCCCAAATGAGCCACCTCAATGGACTGGGACTATTCAACTCCCAGTGACTGGGGGCCGTAGGTGGTTTTTGTATCGTTTAATACCTGTCCCTGCCACAAAGGAGAAGTGACGACTCAGAATGGCTGCAGGTTAATGGTTGTGAGGATTACGATTGTCATTGCCAGTCAACACTAACAGTGTTCAACAAAAAAGAATAAATCTTTTGTTGGCACCACCCATTAATCGCTATGCAGGATCTGAGTTGTGTGGGACCGATTTCACAGAGCAAAGCAAGGCTGGGATGAACATATTATACTAATTAATACGAATTAACATCACAATATAACAATGGAACAGTCAAAAATATTGAAATTTTACACCAATAAAATGTAAAATATTATCAAATTATAGGAAATCATAATCCATTAAATGTATTTTCTCCCAAATCATTATTTCATAGAAATTTTTTTTTCTATTTTGAATAATATTAATTAATTTCATTTATCAATAATACTAATGAAATCTAGAATATGTTGGTTAGGGTTGCGGTAAAACACAGCAAAATAATGCAGTTAAATTTGGATCGTTATTTTGGTATACTATATAATGGGTGTTTTTTTAAGCCCGATAGAACTTGAAATTGTAAAAAATAACACAAAAAATTAAATTGTAATCAAAATTTTTTTTTTATTCGAAAGATCAATACGTGACATTAACATTTGAAAATGATTTCGGGCATATGGGCACCGCGGCTGTTCTTGACGAAGCGCATTCTGTAAAATTGTGTTCAGCGATGAGGCGAATTTTTGGCTTAACGGGTTTGTTAATAAGCAAAATTGCCGCATATGGTCGTGCGATTTGACACCTCTCGATTATTTCCTGTGGGGCTACGTGAAGTCACTGGTTTATGCTGATAAACCAGCAACAATTGACGCCTTGGAGGCCAGCATTGTTCGTGTTATTCGTGACATACGGCCAGCAGTGCTCGAAAAAGTGGCCCGAAATTGGACGTCCAGAATGCGCTTCGTCAAGAACAGCCGCGGTGCCCATATGCCCGAAATCATTTTCAAATGTTAATGTCACGTATTGATATTTCGAATAAAAAAAAAATTTTGATTACAATTTAATTTTTTGTGTTATTTTTTACAATTTCAAGTTCTATCGGGCTCAAAAAAACACCCTATACAACTTCTTCAGTGTAAATAGTTATCATATCAAAACCACCTCGTGATTACAGGGAAATTTGACTACTCATTAGAGGTGAAGAAACTTAAATATTTTATCTTCATTATTATTGAATAATAGTAAATTATTAAACAAATATTCATATTCCCAAGCTTTTAATAATAAAAATATTACTAAAAAAAAATTTATTTTCTATAAATCTCTGATTATTGTTATATTCTATAAATTTAGATCAGTGCTTACAGAGGAAACTATTAAAATCATAAGAAAAATAAGTTTTTTGTAGTATACAAAAATAAGGGATAGTAAAAAAAAAAAAAAAAAAATTCAAGTCAAAATTAAAATAAAGTATAATGGGTACCTTCACTCAAACATGGCAGTTTTAAAAGTCCAATTTTACTAGATAAAGTAGAACTCACCTGAAAGAATAACAAAATAAAAATAAATTAGATGTACAGTACTTAATTAACAAAATATAAATGAATACATTTTACACATTGGATTAAATTATACTAAAAGTTAAAAACTTTTTAAAATGTTATAAAAATTAATCAATGTATAGCCACTCAAAAATGCTATGTTGTCAGTTAATAGTCACAAAGGTGTATAAAATTGGAAAATATATCTATTCATGAAAAATTTATATATATCCTTTATCAATAGCTGAATCAAATTTGCAAGATATAGAATTGGTATAAAATATATTGGGATATATTTCTCTCGGAATAAAATAGAACGAGCATAAAATGTGAGATTCAGGAACTTTTTAAGAAAAGCTAAGCAGTAATAAAACTATTAGGTATACTAAAAAATAAATAAATAAACCTTTATTTACACTCAGTTGCGGAAATAAAGTGTGAATCAAGAAACAAAAAACAAATATCTCTAAGCCATCCGACCTCCTTGTCTCTGTGACTAGAGCTGTCTGTTCACGAAATAAATAAACGTTAATGGCCATACTAAGAGACTGATAGGGAACACAATAAAGAAGCCAACTATAAAACGGTTAGGGTTGGGTATAAAAGAGGTGGATGACACTAAGCCAGGGAAGTATGATTTAGGGGCTCCTAGTGACGATTGTTATCGAGTAGGAGATGATAGAAAAACAGCGGGGGTCGTATGGAGGAGTAATTGGATATCGGCTAGGGTGCACACAGTCTGGGGAGCTATCATGTGGTCTAGAAATGGCAAGTTGTCAATTTCTGTTGAAATTGTTACAAGAATCACAGGCATAACCACAACGGAGATTGATTTAACCATAAATAGACGCCGTTAGCATAATGTTGAACTTTGAGAAAACGATTCTGGTAAAAAATGAATTGAACTCTTATCACCGCAAGAACATATTTAGTATTTAATGTTACCTTCAAAATAGGAGAACATAATACAAAATGAAATAGGCTTTTGGCACGGATAATAATAATAAAAAGAAATCCGATTTAAATAAAATAAAAGCCAAGGTTGAAAATTGTGTTCAGTTTTCACAAGACAGTTCACCGATAAAGCAAATTTTAAATTAAAATAATTGATTTTTTTGTATCTTATTTATAAATTTGTATATAAGTTTCAGCTCAATTAAATTAAGAGGGTCATATTTTAGCAGGAATAAAATTCAATAATTAATTAAATTGATCAGATTTTGATATTTTTTTTTTATTACAGAAAACATATCTCATTCTTCATACTCTGACGACGAAAAAAAAAAGTTAACGGATAAAACTAAGCTTCTTTCCTTTTTTTTCAATAATTACAATACTTGATTAAAACTGATAGAACAGAAATATCCCAAATAAAATATCTCATGTGGCAATAATTAATAATTGATTTATTAAATTATATTACTCTGAACTGAAACTTAAGCGTTTAGCTACAATTAACTATTTATTATTTTTACCGTCTCTAAATCGATCAACAAATCACAGTTATTAATAAATCAAAGTTAAATTATTCAGGGATAGCATTAACAATAAAGCTGATATTTTCAGAAAAGAGATACTTCAGGGACCATCTCAAGCCAAGAGGGTCGAGGAATCGGAGCGCATTTGCCGACCGAACGATCACCGACTTGGACCCACTATAATGGATGTTTGTCCCACATCCAACAATCTCTCCCTTTATATATATTTATGTCTCCGATGTTTCTGGCCATTGTGGCTGGAGTCACCTCCGACAGTCCACGCTTCAGTAGTGACAACATGTCCCGGGTTCGGAAATGTTTTCCAAAGAGCTTACAGTAAAAACAAAAAAAAACATTCTATCTTAGTAACCCTACGCTAAGAAAATAATCAACAATTGCTTTGAACCAATACTTATTAGGTATATAATCTGTTTGTGAGGAAGGTTAAAATTCAATTGGCAGATTTCCTCTAAAATATTTTATTTCTTATTCAGTAAATGCGGAATTATTTAAGGAAAATAATTCGGCTTATTTGTAAATATATCAACTTAACGAGATGCCTAATGTTCGTATCATAAGTAATAAAGGAATGTGGATTACGAAGCAAATTTCTTTCAATTTTTTTTTTTTTAATGGTTCAAGAATATTATTAGTAAATATTTCATATATAATTATTAAACCGGAAATTTCGAATTATACTTTAAAATGTCATTTTTCACTGAGGAAACTCTGCATCTTTATATACAATTACATGTGGAATTTCTTTTAAATACTTCAATAAATAAAATTTTATAAAGGATTTTACATTTTTATTAGAATTTTAAAAATAATCTGGAAATGCATCAGTTTATTCATTATAACTGCCAACTTAATTGCACACTCTCATATAATGAAGTGAATTTAATGTACTGTATTTGTTATAAAAAGACTGAAGCCTTTGCAACGCTATGAAATATTTGGTACAATCAGAAAAAAAAAACAAGTGGTTCTTAACTGATGCACGCCACGCATTGGCCGACTTGCACGATGGTGTTAGAGAACCGTTAATATCGAAACCGGCAGCTTTTTGGAATATCGAGTTTAGCACCACACAAGTCGTTTTTGGCTGCTTAAATCAATGTTATGCTAAATAAGAAAATAAAAAAATAATCATGTTGAGTCCTTTGAAGTAAAAAATTCAAGATAATACTACAAAATTATTTTTGCCTATTTGTAATAACCCATCAATTTTAAATGTTATATTATAATTATTTTCTAGTTTTTACTTCTTCTTTTATGCTTGAAGATTATTTATAACAATGAATAAGCAATTTTAAAATTAGACATTATACATATCTCATACCAGCTCGGGCAATTAAATTTCAGGAGGTATCATCTTTCCCTTTTAATTTTCGACTACATCCATAACATTCGATCAAAAGATTCTAATCAATTACTTTCAAGTTAGGGAATTGGAAACGTGGATCTAAAAGAAATCCACCCCGGAACGATGTCGAATCAGACTTGCGGAATCGTTTGTTACATTTTTTATATTATTAGGAATTTGACAAGTCGGCTCCAGAGTAATTATCAAGTTTCTGTCATAGTACAGTTATTCGGGAAAAAAATTTAAGAGAAACAAAACTCCAGATGCTGCCCGAGTAACACAGATCTCAGTGCCATTGTCGCCGGGCATTCGACCGTGCGGCGTCACGCTCAGGAACCCGGATTCTCCGTACCAAAGAGAAAAGAAAAGAACAAGAACTGAAATCTATCCAGAACAGAAGACACAAGGAAGAGTTGAGGAAATTGCTTCACAGTAACACAATTATAATAAAAATGAAACTTCGAAAAATCAACATGTGCTTAATGTGACAGAAGAAACCTTGGAATCTTCTAAAAACAAATAATTGTTGTTTGTTCATTCAAGTATTTTTCACTATTTTTTATGAAACAGGGCTTTAAATAAGAAGCTTCTTTCAAAAATGATTTCGAAAACATGGAAATATAATATCTATAGTCACTTAAAAAAACAAAAGAGATTGTATAATTTTTAATGAAAATTGTTCTCGAGAGGTTTAATGGGTTAATCAATAAAGAGCTCGGAATTATCCTCAACTGGTAATTGCTTTAAACACTCCCCCAAGATTTTAAAAGACTTATCGGGAATTGAGAGCATAATACTATTAAGAATTAGAGAAAGGGAAGCGACGTGAATGGAAGTTAAGGGTAAACTTTTCTTCGAATGAGGGCTCCACTTAAGTACTACCCCCACTCTTTCCAGACTGAATCACAAAAGGGATTACAATTAGAGGATGGAGGGGGTAATGACGGAAAATGGCCGCTCGAGGTGCGGGCTTATTTGAATAAGGGACTGTAATTGAATCAAAACTTCTACGGGGCGAAGACAGGCGAAGGGGGATTGAAAGAATAAGAGGGAAAAAAACAGAAGAAGTGGGAGTATGTAAGAGAATGGTGGAGTGAAACGCTGGTAACACGATTAGGGAAGAACTGGCTGTGTACAGGTTAAGTCAATTCCTGTCTCTCCCCCGCCGCCGGCAATTCTGTCCCACAGCTCCCCTTTCCAAAACCTCTCTCCCCAGCACACGCCTTTGAAAATTATAAAATCATCTTCCTGTCAGTGCAAGTGAGGCCAAATAACATCTGGTACGGCAGAGTTGACATTCAGAAGCTACTACACGTGGAAGTTGTGCAAGCATAAAGCACAATGCCTAATATCAAAGTAGTACTAAATAAGCTTCTAGCTAAGTGGGTGAATTATTCTTCTGGTTATTACGAATAAAACAATATTTAAATGAAACTGTAACACAAGAAGAGCATTGAAAAGTCACATCAGCAATATAAATTCATTGATATATTCCGGAAATTTTTATTTAGGAAATGGAGAATTAGAAAACGAGCCACTGATAGAAGCATAATATATATTTAGCAATTAAAAATAAAGGAATTAGCAAAGCATAAATAGGCAACGCAATAATATCAACGGAAACGAACAATTTTGCAGAAAAATAAACCAATTTTGGAAGGCTAAACTGCCTTGAAATGGTTGAATTTAAAAGTTAAAAATATAAAGCAATCCCATTCCACCGCGGAGACTGTGCCCGGAGGGGAAGAAAGTAGCTGGATCAAATTGAAATGAATATTTCATCAGATCCACAAGCGGAGGTAAGCTGCCTATATAATTGCACCCGGTTCCAATTTCTATGGAATCTATCCAACCTCTGATGGCTGCATCCTCCTGAGTCAGTAGTCAAAGGTTCACGAATAGCGGTTTACCAGAATCCGAAAAAGGATAGGGGGCACATTAGTGTAATCATACAGGATGAGAAATACATATGATTAAAACAATATCCAACTGGGAAAGTATTCCTTGATGATTGGAAAAAAAATAACAATATATGCCAAAAAACTAGGCAAAAGTGGAACGTTCCATGGTTTCATTAACATTGTAATATCCAGATATTTATTGACATTTAATCAACACTCTTCATAATGAACTCTATAGCTGATCATAACATACTCGTTCAAACCTTGGAGGATGATTCAGAGGTGAATTAGACTAGTAAAGTTATCCCAGAAGTTAGGATCAATGAGTAGTTAACAGAATAAAGAAGTTTCGTTCAGGAAAATAAATAGTTAAATTTGTGAAGCATGTGGTTTCCTCACAAATTTAACTGTTGCGGATGGTATGGCTAGGTCATTAAACAGTGATTGTTTTTGTGATATATAAGTTATATACAAGATTGTATTAAAATACATCAATTGATTGTATCAAAATACATCAACTGAAACTTGATACATAAAACTGAAAGTTTTATTTTCTGCAGGAGCAACACCGCTGAGGAGCTTCAGTCCATTTGGGAATAGGTAACATGTTGTATATAATAATTTTGTTATTTCATTTCATTAATTTTAAATCTACATTGTATTTGATAGTTTAGTTTGATTATTTACTCTTTCTTTCAATTAACCATCATAACATTAAAAATAATTACTTAATTAATAAAATTTATTAAGGTTTTGAATATTACAAAATATGTCTCACATAAAAATATCTTAGTAGAATACAAAAACCATTCACTTTTTTCTTTAAAAGTTAATTAAAACTGCAGTGATACATAACCTTTAACTACAGTGATCCTAAACTCTATAATAACAACAAAGACTTAAGTATTGATTGCTTAGATTCAGAAATAATAGTGTCGTTAAATGAAAACATCAGAGACAACAACATAACCCCGAATAATCAGTAAACAATAGATCTATTATAATATAACCATGCTCAATAGTAATCTCCGATTACCAAAGACCGTAGCGTGGTATACGACTGCTATCCTTTACGGGCAGCTGTTAGATAAGATGTTATTAAGGTTCAGCGGTTACCTTTAATATGGTGAGGGAATGACTCCATACGCTATCGAAGGCCGTGACGAAGTCAAATACTAGGACATCTGCCCAGCATCTGGTACACGACATGGAGGAGCCATCAAGGCGACAACGGAAGTACTGCCATCAAGAGCGGTCGGAGGAAAAGAATATTTTATCTGCACGCATTCATGTTGCGGCCACGTTAACCTATCCCAAATGGCAGCTTCCGTTTTTTTTAAAGATACAATGTGACGGAAGATACTTACCGAAACGAGGAAGAAAAGGTAAACAATATAACCTACCCCGACTACTCACTTAAATATAAGTAGTCAAAATTTAACCTGGCAGTATCATTTTATATATACATGCTTATTGTTCGTTATAAATAGTATTTTACTTTAAGAAATATTGACAGAAACATTCTTGGAATTGAGAACTAAACCCATGATCAGTTACACGAAGCATATGATTTTGAGATGGAAACAATCCATGAAAATGGTCTACCTGGAAACTTATATCAATGAAAAAACAAACGTTTTTTTTACAAGAAATACCTGAGACAGTTCCTAGAAGATTGATTACTTGGCTAGGAACGTTGAGAGGGTAACTCTTTGCCACTCTATATCCTCGCAAGGTACCAATTTACATCCACCAAGACGCCGTTTCTGCCGCACGCCATCTCTTCAGGTACAGCTAGGGGGTGCCCGCGGCCCTTCTGATCATCCCTGCACGCGAGCCACTCGTCTAAGAGCTTCTCTCATTTATGGTGTTGAATGACACGGGTATTTATTATAAGCACTTCAAAAGAAATTTAGGTTAAGTAATCCTTTACCACACTAAATGATTTTAGAAATACTCTTCCAAATGTTTTTGAAAGTAAATTCTAGAATTCATGGGGCACGGGAGAACAATTTGAGTAAGTCCTAACCTGGAAACTAATATATAGATCTCATACTGTCCCTAAGAAATTAAATGGAGAATTACAACTCACATTGATCCCAGGGAAAGACGTCTGCCGTGTATTGTCTTTTATATATACATGTAAACCCTCAAATTCTTTTCTAAAATTCGCAGTTTCTGGAAATAATTCTCTCTTTTTTTAAATGTATTGAGGGACCACGTAATTCCCCATATTTAAGATCAATAATTTGTTAATGAGAAATAAAATCTAGGGAAAATCTGTTTTTGAAGTATTGACATACACAAGAAATTGGTTTTTCACATAGGTAAGCAAAAGAACTAATAAAATTTACAATAGTCCATTTTTACACTAATCCTCAGCTTCCTTCCAACTTAGAGCTAAATCGGACGAGCTGTTTTGGAAATACAGGTGTCATTTGCCCACATTAAAGGATTAGTTGAGTAGCATTAGTACTTTGCTAAGATGAGTATTAGGACTATGTCGGGATTAACCCCAACTTGCCTCAAACTTAAGGCCAAGTATGAGGAGCCGTGAAGTTTATATGAAATTTTTTTTCACCCTTTCCTGCATTAATAAAGCTTCTTTATGTTAATAATGATGAAGCAAAAATGGAAAATGAGTAGATCTAATAACAAATACATAGAAAAAAATAGTTGTAGTGTAAGCCGTTTTTTTATTTTGCACCACTAATACCCTTCCCACGCTACATCCATAATTAAACCGTATTAATTGCACCACCAATTGTTTCCCTAATGTCCCCTTGAGTTCTTTTTTCCGCGGCGCCTGCCCTGGGAGGAATGCCAGGTTATACCGAGGCCGAAGATTAACCCGAATGTGCTTATTATCTGCCAGAACTTTATTCCTGGTCCATTAGCTTTGTCTCAAGGGAACAGCTTGAGTGCCACGCTAAGAGGTAGGATATTACATAGATAATGATCACGACTGGTTGTAAAAGTGATTTTATATTTCAACGAGAGTATTGTATTTAATTTTAAAAAAAAATTAATCAGAAATTCTAAGTTTTATTTATACAATAAACGAAATAAAATCGTACTTAACTGTAGTAAGATTAATGAATAAATGGTGTAATGTTAAAGTAAAGAATATATTGTAGCATTATATTTCCTGTATCACAAAACAGTAAAGTTGGAATAATACTTGTGGAGGGTCCTGCTTGGAATAAAGTTTTAATCAACCTCTCTCTCTTTCAGTCTATCTCTATACTTCTATATCTCCCTCTTTCTCTCGTAATACTCTCCCAACATAATATCCAATCATATAACCTTTAATTAATTATACATTTATTCTTCTCCAAATATTTTAGGCCATTATATTTTGATATTATATTATAGATTGAAGTTTTAATCATCA
Source organism: Halyomorpha halys (assembly GCF_000696795.3). Classification (NCBI taxonomy): domain Eukaryota; kingdom Metazoa; phylum Arthropoda; class Insecta; order Hemiptera; family Pentatomidae; genus Halyomorpha; species Halyomorpha halys. Next base: position 833,294 of record NW_027111053.1, on the reverse strand, counting down.
CCTTTTACCATATTCCAAAACTCTGAGTCCGAAGATCGTACACATGCTGTAGCCAAAGAAGTCTATACCTACCTCCAACATTATTTTAAGGATCCTACCACATTCTATTCCTTGGATATGACCCGGCCATGTTATTCTTCCTTTCTTTCTAATGGATTTAATATCTAGAGCTTCTTGGCTTTTTACTGGTCTTGTACAAGAAACAAGATCCTCAAAAATATATACCTTCTCTACAAATCGACTATTTTTATCGATGCCACGTCAGAGATTATAATATAATGGAACTTCCTCAAAATGAAAATGGAATTTCGAATTATTAAAAATATATTTCTTTCGATTTTCGTAGAGCCAAAACACTTTCGATACATCAAACATATATACAAAAAGACGTTGGAAACAATTCTGCACACAAAGAAAGGAAATAGAAATTTTCGTTGTAATATAACAGTATTTTTTTTTTAATGAAAAAAGATTATTTGATGAAAAATTATATTATTTTGTTAAATATAGAATTTCAATACATCAAATAAAGTGAAGGTGTAAAGAATTCCTTGTAAATTTTATATTTTACGACAAAGTAATTCATAACAAAAAACGAGATTACAAATTTTGTAATAGTTATGAACAATATTTATTTTCAAAATTATTTTTCTAAAAAAGTAGTAATGAAAACATATATCACAAATTATGACTTTTTTTACAGACAGCAGACTCTATACTGTGGGCCGACACTCTCAACATCTCACGTCGGAAATATGTTCCATAACTGTCCGAAGATTATTTTTTTGGGGCGTACTTCCCTCTCATACTCCTCCGGTACGCTCCCAGACACTGAATGGAAGAGCCTCTGAAGGTCTGGAGTCAAGTGGATAACGACTTGATGACGGTGTAAAAAGCATCAAGGAGGACTGTAGGGGAAAGAAAAAAAATCCACAGCTACAGAACAAAAGGCTCTTCACAAGTCTGGGAAAGTCATTAGAAATGCCCCAAAAATTATACTCGCCCTTTAATTACGGAGAAGCTTCAACCTCGTTTCTTTCACAGTTTTTATAATACTTTTTATTATTATTATTTTTTTTTTTTTAAAGGCACCTTTTCACGAAAAGGGATAATTATGAATGAACATTAAACATTAATACTGCTAACAAAGACACCGTGCCACCCCGCATGTATAACCAACTCTTAATTTCCCTAATTAATGTGCCACTTTTTTTCTTTTACATATTTTTCCTTTCATTTCTAGTATTTTGAATATAAAAAACACATTTATTTCTTAAAGCGTTAATCACGTCGAAAAAATTCATTAAAATGATTTATCTCCTTAAAAAAATATATATAAATGTATTGAAGTTTACAAACATATTTAAAACAAAATGAATAAAATATGTTGACGTAGATTTATACGATAAGCCATTCAACTGCAATAAAAACTTCTATTTGGGTTAAAAGATCTCGAAACCATTTTCTTTTATAACTTCTTGGATTAGGGGGAAAAAGAACGTCATAAGTAATTGAAAACTCGAAGAGGGCAATTTGAAATTAAAAATAATTTATAGAAAACAATTATTTAAATAGGTTGTTATTCTCAATTATTGCTAATAAATGCTATTAATAGAGGTCAGTTTTTCGATAAGCCTAAAAAAATTCAGTTTGAATTGTTGGGACATTTTAATTTTCTCTTCTAAAGTGTTGTACTAACGCCCTTGATCGGGCTGAAATCGATTAATAAGCATTTCTTTTTAACCTATTGAACCTACAGAGCAATATATAAGGGAAATAAAGTCAGTAAATAAAGTAAATTAGTCCCGTTATATCTGTAAAACAATAATGATAATAAGTAATATACTAATAAGTTATGTAATAATAAGCAATATAATAATTAGTAAATTAGTAATAAGTACTACAATAAGTAATATAGTAATAAGTAATTAAATAAATTATATACTAATATAAAAAAAAGCAATACAACAGCACATAATAATATGATAACTAAGAAAGTAATAAATGAAATAATAATAAGTCACTATAAGTAAGTATAAATACGTAATATACTAATATAATAATAAGTAATACCTCGTTATTAATCCCTGTTTAAGATTCACTACTAATCAATGAAAAGAGTAAATGTTATATAGTTTATAATTTTAAGAAAATATAATTATATATATACATATATATAATTTCATAATACACTAATAAAATATATACTAAAATTATTACTTTTTTTAAAATAACAGTTTTAGGGCCGTCCGAAGCTTAAATGGTTAGGCACAGATCTATCAGTCTGAGAGATCTGCGGGTAGCGCCGGTTAGAATCTGGCCTGTGACATTGAATTTTTTCATTAAGTGAAAGTCCCACAAAATGGAAAAAAAATGCCCTCCCCCAACTAAGATTAGAATAGGTTGGTCACCTGTAGATAACTAGGCAAACCGCACCTTTGCTGTGAATTTCCTTATAATAAGAAAAAAATAACAGTTTTAATATGCAAGATACAAAAAAGATCCTTTATAGTGAATTACTTTCCAATCCTGTGACATAAATCCAGCAGTATGTGTTTGTTTTAAGTCTAGACGATTTCGTTATGTAATATGCATGAACGACAAAATAAATTAGTAAAGGATAAGATAATTAATATCTAAATTATTCAAATAGAATTAAATTGTTTTCTACTAGTAGTGAAAAGGTAAGCTGAGTCATAGTTCAAGTGCTTCCAAGAAGGAGGACAATTAAATAGATTACCTGCATTGTGGAAATAGCGCCCGATGTAAAATATTCAATTCGTACTGAAAAATTGGATGAGGGATTATCATTGAATCGTAAAACAAATAATGACTGAAAGATAGGAGATGGAAGAGAGTTTGCTGAATAAGATTTTATTAAGGAAGAAGGGCAGGCTGGAGAGGAGCTTAAACAGTGCTACAGTTACCAAAGGGCTTCCAACAATGGGTTTAGGCCCTTCAAAGAAGATAAAGAATTATTTTCAACCCTCATATTTTTTTTATACATAAAAGCGTATTGATATAAGCTCTTATGAACTGACTTGATATCTTAATCCAAACATGATTTTTAAAATTCATTATAAAAGGAAACGAAGATATTTTCGAGTAATTGATCGCTTACAGACAAATAAGTCCGATATATTTTTATAATGAAATTCCATTATTATAATTACTTTTGGAAGAGCCCATCTAAATACCTCGAATTATGTTCAAGACTAAATTATCGAATCATATTCTACGATAAACCGATGAATTAAGTTTTCAGAGTTATTGGGCCCATTATACGATAAGGAACCAAACAAAATCAAATTGTGTTTTACAAGCAAACCCCTATTTTTTAAAAATTCTTAAACGAACCCAGGGCACAGTGAACCTCTATATTACTATTAGATACAGATAGAACCTTGTGTTCGTATAATGGGCGCGAAATAGTCATTCACAATAGCTGAGAAATGTCTTTTTGTCCACTGACTTCAACGTCAAAACGGCTTTACGGATTTTTAAGAAAATTGCCAAAGAAATTAGACCAATTCAAGTCAAGATACAGGGAACTAAAAATATGTGCCAAATTCAATAAACGTTTATCACCAAGAAACGATAAAATTTATCATTAATTACTTAATTAATTACATATATTTTATTTCTCATTTTTCCCTATTACTTTAATCTTATATTATTATTATTACTAAATTAAAATATTTATATTTCCTTTTTGGATTATATAACTTTATATTTTATTTCTATTATCCTGTTATTTCACTTACATATTTAATTACCTATAAATACGTTTAATATTTCCCACTTTTTTCATCACTTTATTTTGAATAATTTTCATCTTGTACATATATTTACTGACTAGATTTTCATATGTATTTTATTATTTGTTCTTTCTCTTATTCAATTTTAATATTACTTTTCTCATACAACCTTTATCTTCTTATAATACTTAAAACTATAAGTGTCTTTCAACAATTATTCCACTATTTTGTATCTATAATTTTAGTAATTTTCTTATTTTCAAATCATTTTGTAAAAAACAAGATAACAACCAATGGATAATAGGATCCATTGGTTGTTTTTTTTTTTTTGCCCTTAGGCCTGATGAGGGCTTGAAACTCTGGCGAAACTTTGGCACTAATAAATAAGTTTTTATTTATTTGTGTCTTCACTGATTGCACCCCCAACCATCTTCTCCTCATTTGTTTATCACCACATGTATGGTCTACTTTTATTTTGTAAAGGTTAAAAAAAAAAAAAAAAAAGCTAGTAGGTAAAATTTCATTGTTTTAAAAGAAATTTTGTAAAACATAGAAATTAAAAAAAATATCTGTTTTCAAATGTTAAGCAATAATGTATTTTATATACAAGGATAACAACTTTTCATAACGAAGGTGACATTTAGTTTATTACCACATTACATTATCATTGGTGAAGCAATATTTACGAAACGAATTGTTTGTACGAGGCAACTAATGTAGATAGTTCGATTACACGTAGTTAAAAAACATTAAAACCAATCTTGTAAGAAATTTTTATAGATATGTAATAAAAAAATTACAGTATGTATAAGTGGGATTGTCAACATCTCCCGGAGTTATCCAACAAGGAATATGCCAGCAATTACTTCTTCCTTTTACGACTTAATATTCCATTTCATACCATTCCTAATTATAATATATATTTTAAACGTCTTTCTCTCTCGATTTTTTCCCAATTAGTACAAATACATCAGTTATTAAATAAAAATGAAAACAATATGTATTTAAAATATATAATAAAAATAGGAATGCATGGAGAGTTCGGAAAAATGTAATGAAATTGATATGCTTCTAATATTTGTTTTTTATAATCGCATGGTCAATTAATCATAAATGAATTAAGTTATCCGTAATTCATATTGATTTTTTTTTAAATTTTCTATTACCTGGAGATTAAAAATCAATAAACTGTACTATATCAATTATGATTTAACATTAGAACAATTTATTGTTCACTGGAGGTACCACAGTCCTTAGGGAAATCCCTTCGATGCTCAAGGAACAAGATGGACCCCTCCTAGGATCAGATATATATCAAACCATAATAATACTAAAAGCCGCTCTCTAATATATTACTCCGCTAGACAGGACTCGAACACCTGGTGCCTTATACAGCCTCACTTACATCCGACGGTAGGGGAATATAAAATTGACGCGTAGAGAAATATTTGGCCGACTAATTGTAGGCCTTTGTCAGCCATATCGGGGCACTAATGCACTTCTATCCGTTCCCGATTATACGTCCCTTCCATCTCGCTTCTCAATTAGTGATTCCATCTCTCACTCTCCCTATCTCTCTACAAATGGTAATAAAAAAAAAAAGAGAGAAAATGCCCGCTGAACAAAAATTTTGCATAATATACTGTCTGTACTTTTGTAATCTATTTTACCTTTTTGTAAGCTTTCTAGTGGAAATTTTAAATAAAGTTGAATAAAATTAATTTTTGGACATCGCCGATTGACCGTATGTGATATATAGAAGGTCCGGATGCAATAAAAAAAAACTCAAATTAAATTAAAGTAATTAAATTATTTATTGTGAGCCAACGTGCGCCCCACTTTGCAGAGCTTCATCAAGGCCTTACAGAATGGGAGTATATACAAAAATTATTACTTCCATTCAGCCTACAAAGTAAGTTGAAACGTTGGCTAACAATAAACAGTTTAATTACTATTTACTTGTTAGTTACTTCCTTTAATAAAAAGTATTTTTTTATTTTTGGAGCTAGGTTAACCGTGAGTGATAAGACGCTTGCAATGGATAACATGATTAGGCAACGTCGAGTGTGGTTAGTACTTGGATAGGTGACTGTCCGAATGGGTAAGCACTTCAGCCCGTCAGCCTACTGGCTACATACCCCGGTTATAATAATTGTATATAAATATATAATTGTAGTAAAACCAACAATATATCCAATTTTTATAAAAAATAATAATAATTAATAAATATTGATATCTACTAAGTAAAAAAAAATTCTTGTAGAGAAATTCTCTTCTTTTTCTTTTATAAAATTACAACAGAAATAGAAAAATACACCAATTTAATAAAAAATTATATTCTGCCTTTTAACATTTATTTAATGGTGAATTTTAATATAGTTAATATACAGACTGAGTTTATGGATTTACTCATGCTGTAAAATGTCGGGTTCAATGAAGACATACATTATTTTTAAATATAGGGTGGTTTTTTAAGCCCGATAGAACTTGAAATTGTAAAAAATAACACAAAAAATTAAATTGTAATCAAAATTTTTTTTTTATTCGAAAGATCAATACGTGACATTAACATTTGAAAATGATTTCGGGCATATGGGCACCGCGGCTGTTCTTGACGAAGCGCATTCTGTAAAATTATCGGTATGGGGATGTTAGTAGTTTATATGTTACATTTCAGAGAAAACGCAGTACATTATTTTAGAAGTATAGACGTATACTATTTGTCATGGATTTTTTAAATTTATATAATTATATATGATTTTTTTACATTCCTGATTAACTTGAACCTGATTATCGAAAGGTTGGTGCATTATTTACGCTCAACGGAATATTTGAGATGGTAAATACGTTAATTATGCACAGCCATAGTATATTTGAAATGGTAAACGTATTATTTATTTACAAACATGGTATATTCGAAATACCCTAGCTAATTATCATAATGATTGAAAGGCATTAAAAATTTAAGTAATGTAAAAATTTAATTAAAAACAAAATTACCGTATTTTGGTTTTATATAAAGAACAATAATACTTAAATTCTCTAACGATATTATTTTAATTATGAATAGTTAAGTGTATATGAAAAAATAATAATGATTAATCCGATTTCCTATCATTACTTCATTTATGAATTATCCAATTTCTATTATTATTGTTATATAAATAATACACTCAAATGGTATTTGATATTTACTTATTATTAACATTATTCTTATCTTTTAATTTTAAATAAATATTATGTAAAATAATTATAAGTTCTATTTAACTGCGATATTTTCTAGAAATATCTTTCCGTGAATTTGGATATTTAGCAGGATTTCTTTAGTTAGTTCTATGTGGATATTGTCATGGTAATACTGCTTTTCAACTTCTTATATCCAGATATCAGGTATATTCACTATTTAATTACTGTTATATCAGTGACTCAGAGGAGAAGGACTTAGGTTCATAAAACAAAAGATTCAACATCAACATCTTAAGAAGTTGAGGAATCTTAATATTTAAATATTGCAATCAAAAGTTGATATACATTTTTGTCGAGTGAAAATATTTACATATTTCTTTAAATTTTAATACGTATAGTATTTCTTTCTGCAGATATATCTATATTTACTCGACTCTCTTCAATATAAATTAGTCGTATAGAGTTATCATTTATATTATAATTATCATACGGTATCCTCCCTATCTGTTTTTTCAATCTACTCCCAGAGGGACTAATCGGTTGGGGGCAGATTACCGAGCATCTCGCATGAGTGACGTTATCTCTTCAGTAAATCCGACATTAATTGAAACATCAGAAGCTCATGCTACACCACCGAGTATCTTTCTAATATATGCGTGAGGGTACATATCGTATACAAATACTTTTAATTATGGGTCAATATTAAACAAAAAAGAAGGTGGAGCATTTAATAAATATAAAAAAATTAATCGAATTTCATATATAAACATATAAAGAAATATATGGTATTTAGATGCCTCACATTGTGACGTATATTGTTGCTATAACAGCATATTGAGAGGGAAGTAATTATTTAAAAATTTCTGAACTTACCGTAGGTAAGTAAATGTACCGCAGGGGATTATTTCCAATTTTTTTTTTTGGGGGGGGGGAAATGGACCTTTTCTATCTGCTAGTAACATTTATCACCATTTTCGTATAGCAAACTAAGTTCTCAGATTTCTTAACTGTATTCAAATTATTGAGGAGAGGATGTGTAATATTGATGATCTAACTTATTTTTTAAAAATCTATTATAACAAAGATATCTCTTATACATCTATGAATGGAGGTAAAAGTATGAGTCTTAAATTGGTCAAGTCCTTTGAATGTAGTACAGCATATTGAAAAATGACTTATATTTTTACCGTTCAGTCTATAAAGAAAAAAAATGTTTTAGCATACAAACCATGTTTATTTTAGCAACTTAATTCTGGTTGAACTACTTTTCTACTGTGGACTATCTTTATCTCTAAGGATTAAGCGAATGTGTCGAAACAACTGGTGAACATTTTTCCCTCACCTACAATAGACTTGCTCTAACAAGTTTTGACTTGGGTCTGATGATCTGACTTGGGTTGGAACAACGACAGCAGGTCATTTCAGCTGCTTTTGCCATGTTGGACTTCATAAAATATATCTTTACCCAATCAGCATTACATTTTAGTAATATAAGGTAAAAAAAAAAACATTACTTGTTAATAAATGTAAGAAAAATTAACGAAATACATCATGCTCAGACCTATACTTCAACACATAAATATGTGTGATGGGTTAGGAATGATAGGATTTGAAAAGAGGGGTGTACACGCAAATGATGCATATGAAAGATCGACTAATATCCAGTGTCGGAGGAAGGAACTGGGGAATGAACGTGTCCTGGAAGATCGTCGAGGAAATGATCACTGCCTAACGGAAAACCTCTTCCGACATTTCACTGACTCACTCAAGTCGGCATCCATTTTTTATCTCCCCACCGCTAACCTTATCTCGGATGCATTACGTGACTATAAAAATCCGCAAAACTCGATCGCCGTGAGGAAGAGGGGGAGGCGTGAGCCCAGGGGAATAGGGGGAAGGGAAATCGATTGTTCTATATCGAGAGGAGGAGGTAATACGTTTTCAGAAGTTCCGCCGTCAGAGAAGTTCGCGTCTATAAGGCGCCTAACAGTGAAAGGGATGAGGAGAACAGGTCGATCAGAAGATGGCTTTAAATGATCGAGCCAAATTTTAGAGTTTAATTTTGATATTAATTAGCTATATAACATAAATCGAACCTAAGAACAAAATATATGTTTTTGAATTTGATATATTCCACAACTAAATATTTGAAGTAAAATAAATTGGAAGATTCTAGACAAATGGTTAATTAAAACGATTATGCAAGAAGGAACCAGCCTATATTATACATATTATTTGTGTTTCATAAACTATCGATATTTTTATATTCATTTCAGAACATAAATCTAACTATATCTAATAGTGATGTGACAAAGCAGTGCCCTAGGTTTATGATACAAAATGAAAAGTCTTGAAAATATTACGGATAAAGCTTATAAAACACAAATAAAAAAAAAATTGTTAAACGTTGTTATAATTGTTAATCCTACTTTACATATGGATTTAATTAAGCTGATTTTTCAGAACGTAGGAGGCTGTAGAACTTACCATACAATGATTCAATATTGTAACATTCGTTGTAAAAAAAATATACTATCATTTAAATATCAAATTGATATTAATTAACGACTAATTTAGAAAAATACCATTCAATCAACATACAACATTGCTGGAAAGGACAAAAAAGTAGAACTGCAGAACAAACGGTAAAAAACTAGTTACTATACCTACAAGTTATGATTAATGTTACAAACTAACACGGAAGGTCTTTTAATATTTCATTTTTATGTTTTGTTTATGCGATAATTCCAAAATTCAATCGACTAATGGAACAATACTAAGATCATGGATCTTACAATACTCTGATTAGAATACACTGGAACTCTACATATTGAGTTCTTTCCGTATTGAATCACTGAATTTTTTTATGTTAGTGGCGTTCTCAAATAAGAACTCATCAAGAGAATTTTTTTTAGTATTCCTCTTGTAAATAATCTACCAAAAACAGATTTATCGCGGCCCATTCAAACCTCCAATACAGAATGAACTAGGTTTGGGACTAGAGTTGTGGTATGCTTTTGCTCTACAAATTTCAATGACTTTGAAATACTTGATCAAATGACCTCTTCTATATTACATTAAAGCCTCAAAGTACATTTGAAAAGAAAATGGCTCAGTGACCTTTTAAGATAATAAATCCATAGTTATAATCTAAAGGGAAGCTTCCCCACATTCATGTTTACAGTTCATTTATTTTCTATAAAATTGTGAACCATTTTTTTTTTTTTAATAAACATTCTTATGTATTATTTAACAAAAACATTAAGTAAATAAAAACATGTTTACCTTTTCTTTTTGTTTTATGTAAAACTAGGTAATGCAGCCAATCCGTGGTTGGTAGATTTTTTTATTAATATATTTTTGGATTATTTTATTATGTTATAACCAATTGTATATGGTTGTAATATAATACAAAGTTATAAATAGTTGTAACAATATAACTATTGTTTTCATAACGAATTAAATACATTTTGTAACCGATTCACACAGAGAGAGCACATAACTTTTATAGAGGTCTCATCCTCACTGTAACACAAGAGGAACTATTGTTATGAATCGTAACACATTTTCCAGACATCCGTTCCAAGGGAGTTTCGAGACAGATGTAAAACGGGAACTCCTTTGAGAGCAAACCCTTCTGAGAACACACGAAGGCCGACAGACAGACGGAACGAAAGGAGCAGACTGAGTAAATTATCGTGTAGAAGTGCGAGGAGGAGGAGGAAGCACGTAGACCCCACACTGCGAACACCACCGCTTTATCCGGGTCCTGTCATAGGACGAATACTGATGGCTCCGCTATTGTGGAAATACATTAGTCGACCAGAAACGCCGCTTTGTCTTGGGTCACTGCATTGTCCACGCTTGTCGTCGCTACGGCCAACAGCCGTGTCGCGTGGATCTAGAGTTCGTCTTGATAAGTGAGTTTGTTATATAGAGCTCATGAAGGGTCGTTGGGGTTCATTAGGGGTGGTATTGTGTCAGGGACAACAGAGGATTTTTTTAGTAACTAACAGATTAGGACTCATTGAAGAAAACATTTTTACTCAGCATAATAATCATCTTTCGAATATATCATTTATGTTCTGTTGGTAAGAGAAAGAAGGGAGAAGAAAGGTAAATAAAGAGCAGTTTAAACAAGAGACAAAAACTGATCAATTGAATCTTTGCTGAATGAGGGATTAGTGATTCGAGGAAAAGAAGGAGTGAGGAATCATTAACTCCACCAATCATATTTTATATGAATAATTAAATCTTTTCTAGCCAAAGTGGGATGGTTGAAAAACATTTAATGTATATATAAATGATCTAATTTTGAATCCTTGGTACGGCAATGGACTGAGGATGCAATGTTTCAAAATCATGAACTGTTTTAAAATTTTTAATTAATCTTTATAACTGAAAGGCACGAAGAAATTTATTCCTTATAGGGTAGTAAAACATATTGAATTTGTAAATAGAAAAATATATCAAAATTTGAATTAGAATACATGAAATTTGCAAATGAAAAATTCCAATTTAAATGATGAAAAACTTAAGTAGCCCAAAAATCTGGAAGATTCGAAAACGGACCTCAAGAGAAGAAACTGTTGAGGTAATTCGGAGGAAGTTTTAACGATACGGACCCTCGAAAGTTGTGGACGAAAGTTAAATGGGGAAAGAAAGTTAAAGGAAGTCATTTGCCTAAGCGGATAGCCGAGGCAGATAGTTGCACATGCTATGACAGATTGTGCAAACGGAGAGAGTATAAGAGGTTTGCTATGTCTCATCTGAGAGTTTGTTTGTTGGAGGCGAGTTCGCCGGTGAACAACCAACAGCAATTAAGGTGATTTGTAGCGGAGGTAATGGGGGCTGGGGTCTCGCAAGGTGGACACCTTTGGTCCCCTCTTCTCTCTGATGAAATACCCCTGCTGTCTACCCGCCACCTGCGTTTGCCAACTTCTGCCCCCTAATACTGCAGGCCTTAAATTTAAACATTTGTCAAATTAAGGCATTCTGTAAAGAGAAATGAACAAGTCGAGGGGGAAAAAAAAATTCTCTAAGGAAGAAACTAAAATAAAGAGATGAATTCACAAATAACACAAAAATGCGGTTGGATTCCCTGGTAAAAAAAAACAACAAAAAAACAAAAACATAAAACATATAAAAATAATAAATAAAATCTAGAGATTCAT
>NW_027111053.1:818458-821126 GCF_000696795.3 Halyomorpha halys | reverse complement strand
TTTTAATAAATAAAAAAAATCAAACATATATCTGTTCTATGCTGTTAAAAAATACTATAACATTTATGTTTTTAAAAACGGTAGTTTACTAAATATTGTAACAATACAAAAAATAAATATACTGAGAATATATAATACACCTAACACAATGACTTATGTTTCAGGACCACATAAATTATTTTTAACTATTCCAGTCCTTATTCATATTTCTATTAATCTTTAATTAAAACAGGGTTGTTAGGAAAAACAGAATAAAACTTCATACTTTATAAAAATGTCACTCGGCCATAGAACTTTAAAAACTTTTCCTTGTTTTAATATTCTCTAATGTGAGCAGTAATAACAATAAAGTTAACTATATTTTAATCAACACTAAGTGAATATTGAAAAAATTGGTATTTCTCAGGTGACATCAAGAGCAGCCTAAGCATACCAGTACCAAATGTTCTTATCCAGCAAATTTGTACAATTGGGTATTCAACTGTTTGAATAAAACCTGATATATAAATGTTGTTTTGTTTAAACAAAGGAAATTAGCTCAATATTCGATGATATATGATAAGAATGTTTGGATTTACTCGGAAAAGATGTCTGAACATATAATTAAGAGTAATTATTATATTTAGCGATAACTTTAAGAGAAACGATTTGTCCGTTACATAACTGATCTTCCTCTTAAGACGGAATGTCCTTCGTAGCCACTAGAAAATTATTCGAAAGCTGCCTCCCACTTTGGCCAAGTATTAAGGAGGGAGCTTGGAATGGATTATTAGCTAGGAGTAGCGAGTCAGAATGGTTGGGGATATGAAAGGGTAAGCAGGCACAAAGAGGGCGTCCTCAGAGTCAGACACATTGTCCGACCCTTCCTTCCTAGCCTTCATTACTTTGCAACATTTTCTTTTCTTCGTTCTCATTACCTTTAGGAGGGATGACTTCTTTTTTTCCCGCCCTTTTCCAGGTATTTCTCGTCCATTCAGAAGCGTCTGGCTGAGGGAGCAATCTTGAGCAAACCTTCGTTCTGACGAAGCAATGGATATGCCCTAAGCGCGGCTATGTAAACCTGAATGAGTGGATTGCGCAAAAGCAACTAGTTTCCGATTACGCTTTAGAAATACAACTAAAAACATAATTAAGATAAAATATTAGTATACTCTTTAACGTCTAGTCATTATAATAAACGCAAAAACGGTATAAGTTGTTCTTCAAATCACGTTTTCATCACCATTCAAAGTTGTTTAATAAGCTAGAAAGGATTATACCACTCTAAAGATGGTATGATCACCCTATCCGTACTCTAAACTTGGTATTAATTTATTTAAGCTTTAATTAATTATTAATTTAGGTCACTTACCTCATTCAGTTTTAGTAATAATTCTTTATTAGCTTATATTAGATACAAGCATTATTTATTACTTTAGTTTATCATTTATTTGTATTCCTTAAATCGATGCTTAAAGCATCAAAGATGTAATCATGAATTTTCTATTGATACGAGCTATGGAAACGGGGCAGGGAATACAGAGGACCCACTTAAGTATACATTTTCTAGCGATATAACTTCAAAAAAATAAAAAGGTATTTAGATACATCGTAGGACGCTGATCAAGATTATTACCAACTAAAATTTTATTTAAGTATGAACTGAAGAACCACATCTAACCAAACCGAAATATTCTATGATTATATGAAATAAAAATAAAGAATCTTATTATCATGTTATAATCGACTTCTTAATAATCTATATATAATTAGACGTAGAAAGAAATTGAAGTGTCACATTCAAATTATTGAACCATTTGTCATTCGGGGCTGTGAATGGAGGAAGAAAATACTCAAAGAGCGTCATTTCTTATCTATTCTAACCGACATGACTAACAATAAAGCTTACTAACAAATACACAAACGATAAGAAGATCAGAGTTAGCAAAGGCTCAGCCGCTTCCTGACCAACCCAGACACGAGTGGAACAGCACTAAGCCTTCGCAAAGATAAGAGAAGGAAAATTTTCCCACCAAACGCTGCTTTTCTGAGCTTATTTACTTTCAAAGGAAAATCTTCTGTGTCATCGCGACGATGATTTTCTTTTCCTGGGTAAAAAAAAGAGAGGGGGAGAGAGAGAGAGAGAGAGAGAGAGAGAGAGAGAGAGAGAGAGAGAGAGAGAGAGAGAGAGAGAGAGAATAAAAAAAAAGTTATAGGTCCTTAAGTATTTCCAACCAGTCAAGTATATTAACAAGGGTATGAAAGAATCTACGAGAATTATACCACAAAAGTTTATTATAAATAGCGTTTTATTTTATTGACTATTACTATAATTTATTTCATTCACTGGAAACATGGTTGATAGAGATTGGTTTTAGGCTGTTAAGGTAGCAAAACCAGATTCTTGTATGTCAGTAAGTTACTGATCTCTGCACTCAATCTTTTAGCCAGAGTTGGGCAACTATGAAACTAATCGTTAAAATTTCCATGGATACTATATTTAATTAAGGCTAAATGTACCCTTCCTGGGACACACCAGAATTTACTTTTCTATTTACTCTTGAACGGATGGTCCTATTTTGGATCTGTAAAGTGCATTTTCTTTTTTTCTAAAATAGAAGTTACTGAAATTAGGTTAAAAAATCACCAATCCAATAATAAGGAAAATAAGATGCAAAAATATGAGTTA
>NW_027111053.1:800211-810978 GCF_000696795.3 Halyomorpha halys | reverse complement strand
AAGAAAAGTAAATTTGCCCCGAAAGTGCTGCCATCTCTTGAAAAAAAATCTTACTAAAAATCGGTACATTTAGCCTTAACAATGGTTCATTCATGAAAAAGGGTCGAATCCATGGCAATTTTAGCTATAGCTAATTTTTGCCTATCTCTGCTTTGACGGCCATGTAGCACCGAATGCCAATCCTTTGTTGTTAGGGTGAAGTATTTGGGAATGCAGTTGGACTGCTCGCCTCGGTGGCCTCCGCATATAAAGAAATTCAAAGTCGGATTTAAAAACAAATAAATTACCTAAAACGGGTAGATTTGCTCAAATTTCTTTCTTAGACAGCCGAACGAACAGATAAAAAGAGTAATTTAAATATCACTTATCATGATCAAGATTAAAAACAATTCACGATTAAGACAATTTTTTAAAGAATTTGGACATTTTCCACAGTTGTGCTTTAAAAATCTGCTAGATTATGAAGTTTGAGAGAACATGTGTGCATATTTTATAAATAACGTATTGTAGAAATAAAGAAGAATTAATTAAATATTATTAACATGGAAGAAAGGTAAAATTCCTTATAAGACTGCTCGGTGTTAAAACAATAGGACCGGAACTTCTTTCAACAGCTTGACCGAAGCCGCGTTTAGGAAAGCAAAAGAAATACTATTTATTATTTTCTAGTCCTGGTTTCTTCATCCGGAGCTATCTTGGCTTCTAATGGTCCTTCCTGCTGTTTTTACTTAGGAGGAGCACCTCGGATTCCGGGAAAAGTATCCCTTCTTCGTCTCGAGAAGAAAACGTTTTTGCTGAGCCGCACTGTATAAAGATGATTGGCCTAGTTGGCAGAATTCGTTCGCTCTCCTTGTCCGCATTGGATGAGGATATCTTTAAGAAACAACACGCCATTGAATTAAAATATTTATGATGTTGTATTTTTCATCAAGACTTTATTATTGATATCTTCTGACAAAATAAAATGATAAAATTGAATTTAAATAATAATTTAAGAGTGTCGAACGTTCTCGTCCTTACTCGTTACAATCTTAATGCGATCCCTGTAACAATTTTGTTAGTGTTTATATAGTTAAATTGAAGGGCTTGCTGTCAATTTTACATTTTAGAAACTGTATCTTCAAGACTACTGAGTCGGCAGAAAACAGTATTTTCATAAATTGTAGAAAATTTAATCTAGCACAGATTAATATTTATTGACAATTTACTTCTTTGTAGTTGCAATGAGTAAAATTTGAAAAAAAAAAAAATTAATAAAATGTGACATTTGATTTTACTCATTTTGGCGAGAGGGTTTTTCTATTTTTTAATTAATTTCAAGGAAGATTAAGTCTTATGTCATTTAATTTTCTCATTAACAGTAATTTTCTCCAAAGGTGCGATATTTTATATTTATTAACGTTGTTTTTTATTTTTAGATAGCATTTTTTAATAGACTGAGAATTATGTCTCTATTTGAAATAAAGAATGGAGAATGGTTCATATATATTTGTATATACAATTTTTATTATATAGTATTTTCATATAGTGATTCATGAATCACAGCAAGGAATATTTAACATTTAAAATAATATTAAAATACGATATTTTTAGATAGCAATTTTTTATAGACTGAGAATTTTGTCTATTTGAAATATAGAATGGAAAATTGGTCATACATATTTTTACATAGTATTTTTAAATAGGATTTTTTTACAGACTGAGAATGATGTCTCTATTTAAAATATAGAGTGGAAAATAGGTCATATATAATCATCAGGTCATCTTACATAATAGAGATGTACAACAATGCTGTACATAATTCTGTAGTACAAAATTCTGTTGTAACAGAATATATATTATTGAAAAGATCTGTTAATTTAACTAAGAAGACATAATAACTAATAATGAACTGGTAAATTAAAATTATTGAGGTATTACTAAATGACATTATAAGTACTGAAAATCAATTTCAGATAATTAGATATAACAAAAAAAAAAGTTACTGTTTTTTTTATGTTAAAAAAATATTTTAAGTCAACACCAGAAAAACTACATTCCTTGAACAATTATCCAAGTATTTTTTGTCATTTCAGATGAGCTCATATCTCCATAAACAGAAACATAGGATATGGACAGTCATAAAAAACTAACAAACTTGTATATCATACTCATACGATTCATGAATCACAGCAAGGAATATTTAACATTTAAAATAAAAAAATTTCCTCATAATAAAGTTCTTAGAAAAAAAAAAAAAAACGGGGGCGGGGAGGGAGATAAAAACCTGAAGAGAAGTATATCTGATATAAATATAAAATTAACAGCTTTGAGCCAATATATAATGCTATGGAGTAATTGAGGATTAGTCGGTGTTTTGAAGTGGCTCAAAGCATCTTTTAACCTGAAAATTTATAATACGTCAACACAAACGAAAAAAATCTACGACGGGAAAAAGAAATGAAACTTTTCATTGAACAAAACGATAAATTAAAGATTAGAAAGTTTAATGAATGAATTATACATTTTAAAAAAGTAAACCTCAGAATAAATAGAAGGGTCAACAAGCAGCCGAACTGGAACTATTTAATTAAAACCGACGACAGGACATCTTGTAGGGCGAGGGGAGGGATTCGACACCTGGCCATTACCTACCATTCCAAACCTCCCGGGCGAAATAAACAAGGAGAAACTGTGAGGAAGGACTAGCGATAAAGATGAAAAGAGGAGGAGGAGGTATTCAATTAAAAAGTATAGCTCGAGGAGGAGGGAAATAAAATTCCGGCTTTAGTGTTTTCCTATGAAAATTTTAGGCGGTTGGAAAAAAAGCGGGCAACATGGACTGGACATATCAAGCTTTTTACGAGGAGCTCGCCTCTCTGTCATAAATATAACTCGTCCTCTCTCCTCTTTCTTACCTTTTCTTTTAGTTCCTGTTTATCCAGTAATTTTGTTTTATAGCCAAATGGGTGATGGTATAAAATAATAAAATAAAAGGGCGAACATTTGTATAAAAATTATTTTAAAAAAAATTAGCAATAATTTATCTAACCGACTTTAGTTTAAATCTAAAATTAATTCCAATAATCTTCATTATTTAACTTTGGGCTGAAGTTATAAAATTTTATTATTTATTCATATTCGCGAAAAAAAAATCTTAATTGGACAAACTGTCCATTATCCAGTTCATCTGATTTGGATAATGGACAGTTTGTCAGAAACGTCACACAAAAATTAAGAAAATAACAGAAGAGAGAGGTATTAAGCGTTTTTATATAGAAAATAAATAAATTATAATTAATTGTAATATATTTTATATATATAAAACTTAGTGTTCTTAATAAACATGTATTAATTCTATCAAACTCTAATGCACCTATATTTCACAAATAACAATCTTTTAGACAAATTAAAAATCCTACATCTAAAAATTATTTAGTTTCAAGGAGATGGTTAGGGCTGCGGTGAAGAAGGAAGAAAACATACTGGATCCTTGTCCACCGTCTGGTATAATAAACCTATCCACCCTGGCAGACTCCTAAACTACTTCTCCCAGCATTCCCACTATCAATAATCAAAGACAGAATGTAAATAAATAGTTATTACTTTTTTTTCTTCAAATTAATTTAAGGTCAATTATCCACATATATATTTAGTTAACTTCAAAATTGAACTTTTGCCCCTGTTAAATGGGTGTTATAAATTTAAATTTTCAACAAAAATCGAATCATTCTTCTTATGAGGTTCTTCCGTAATACACTAATTTTCCAAAATGTGTTATATTGGTTAATGATAGAATGCTCCTCCTTAATACATTTACTGTATACAAAAAAAAAAAATAAATCATCTCCTTCAATTCATTTATAAAGATTTTCGGTATAGTATTACAGTATTTTGATGATCCATGGGTTTTACGCTTTTGAAAAAGAACAAATAACAGTATTAAAATAGGTAAGCGTGCTAATCTGATTAAAAAAATATGTGAAGAAACTATGGTAGAAGGTGGGGAAGGTGACCATTTCCTTCTAAGACGCCACCAAGAATTATGGAGGTTAGAAGGTATGAGTTGTAATAGAGTTGAAGGATTTTAAACAGAATGGATATGTGAGGAATTCGATAGATACTAGTGTTATTACTGTTATTCCAAATAGTTCGAATTGTTCCCGTAAATGAACTTTTGGGGAGATGAAAGCGTTTGTACAACAAATATTTAGGGAATATTCCAGAAGAAATGTTGGTATACTGTTGAACATGAGGACAGATGATTATAGTTAATGGAAGTTATAGGAAACGCAATGCAGTTAGTTAACCACGAAGGAAACATAAAATTTATTTCTGATAAGTGTACTCAAGGTAGGTATTACTAAAATGATCATGAAATTATTTATCGTTTATACCACCAAATTTAACGACCAATTCCAATCGTTCGTTAACGCTGATGAGCTCAGCCCTCAGGCAATAAAACGTTTAATAGTGACCTAGCCAGAACTTGGAGCCAAGGGACGCACATTCCACTATCAGATATGTAGTTATTATACGGACCTCTAGGGTAAGGCTGTGGGTAGTGTGCGTTCAGGACCTGTGGTGTTTGGTACCTTCTATCAATTATCATCTCATGAATATGTATAATTCTCTAGCGATGTCCAGGGGATCGTAAATGGTAGATAATGTTGATTCCAATGTTACGGCTGTCTCCTCCACATAACATAACGGAGTGTTGACTGAAATGGTCTCCTAGTTACTGAGAACAGATACCTCAAGTATGCCTTAAGGTTTTCCTTGAAAGATAGAGATTTTCATACACAAATATCTAGGAGCCAAAGCAACACCATTAACAGAATAAGATTTAAAAAATTTTTAGTTGTTAAAATTATAATAACATGACAAAGAATGAGAGTTTTAGAAGAGCAAAACATTTTGTTAGTGCATAATAACTAATAGCATTAAAAAAAGACTATATAAAACAAAATAGGAAGATTTGAATCGAACAATTAATAAAATTCTACATCATAAACATATAGTTTTATTCAAAGCATGAACGAAGTATCGACATTTTACATTAAAATTAACTTTCTAAATATACCGAAAAATGCTCTCTGCATATTTTCCATGTCTTATCCATTGCATACAGAAAAATAAAAATGATTGTCTACACAAGTTTCAAATTTTACGGAGGCTACTTTAACGTAACGGACTGCCCTCCTAGTTACGGCAAACAGGATATTTTAAGTTCATCGTATTTTATTTCTGTTAGAGATAGGTTTTTCATGCACAAACATTTGGTACCATAACATAAAATATGTTAATCATGAAAAAACCTAAACATCAAAAATCAGATAAAATAAAAAAATTATAAATGTGTTAAGATTATAATAATATTGCAAAAGAATAACTATTAGAGGTGCAAAACTTTTTATTTATGCATGATAAAAGTTTAGAAACTAATTGTTTAAAAAAATGTAAAAAATAAAAAATAAAAAAAGGACCTAATGGATTGGAAGTTCAGACTGTTTGTCTAATAAATGTAATTATAATTGGAATCGACGAGCAATTTCCTGCCTTTTCAGTCTTGTATGAGGATTCCATATCATTCGTTTGTCCAGTACAGAAAAACAATAGAAATATTGAAATCGAATAAGTAATAAGATTCTACATCATAGGCATCTAATATTATTCAAAGCAAATTGTCAAATTCAACTGTCTATTTGTATTTCATTAAAACAGGATTATTACTGTGTGTACCATATTTTGATAGAAAATGAACTAAGTAAATTTTAAAATATTTTTTTTTTTAGAATTGAATTGTGAGCAATTTACAAGAAAATAACTAAGTATAAATGAGGCATTTTTTTAAACTCACATAAAGCAATAGATATAGAGAAAGGGGAGGGAGGGAAGAACTTCTGCTGGTGTTTTTAAAAGTGAATTCCAACGCTGTAATTAATTATTTTGGTACATTTCCTAATGTAAACAAATCAGGATTCGTCTCAGTATATTAAATTATTACACTTAAGTAGGTTCGATAGATGTATTACTATTTTAATGCGTGTTCCTGTGTATGACTCTTTAGTTACGTTCTTTATTTGTCAATACAACAATATTTACACTTGACATATACAATAACACATTCATAATTACTATTAACATAACGTTCAGTTTTTTATTTAACAACACAAGTGCTTCATAATAATTAATTGTAATTGATCATATGGCGAGAGGTTTCAAATGGGTTTGCCACTAAAACAAATGTAAAATAATGAAACTTTAAATGAATTATAATTAAAAATATATTTAAAAGAAATATACTAAAGAAATAAAAATGTTGATAATAATTTCGACAGTGGCAAACCCATTTCAAACACTCTCTTTGCAAACGTCAATTATTGCCGCTGAAGACGTTAATCATGCCACCACACTATCAACCAATAATTACAAACTGAAATGTTGTGTATAATGTAATATAATATTCCAATAATTAATATTTAAACAAAAATGGTTAAAGTTATTATATACTATGGTCACTTCCAAATCACCTAACACATCAAGGACGACTGACACGTTACTAAACAGGGAACAAACAAAGGATCAAAGAACCTTCATCATAAGACGATCAGAAAGGAACTATTAGATGCCCAAGCACTAGGCACGGATTAGAAACTCGAATAGACCATTCAACTCACAATCGGATTTACTCAAACATTAATAATAGATTAGTCCGTTTTTAATATTCAGCTAAGCATCAAGTCTTTGGATTAGGAAAAAGAAAAAGTTCTTAAAAAATATTTTAGGATTAAAATCATAGGTTGTTCCAACTGAGAACAATGTATATCCTTATATTTACAGTAACCCTAATGTTGTGATCTACGAAGTTACCTATGGAATAATAGTGCATGCCAATGCTGAAGAAAAAGTTTCCTTTCAGTTTGAAGAATAACGTTTCACTTCTTATATAGAATATGAGAAGGGAAACGTTAAAATAAGAGGAAACCTGAAAGAGGATGCTGTGGTGCCGGAATGATCTGAGGGAATTGACAGACTCCTGTGTGCCTTGGAAGTTATCATAGGGAGAGGACAGCCTGGACAAACAAGGAGTGTGAAAAGTTAGTTTCCATCTGTCAGGATTCGGGACCCAGGGGATACCAGGTGGGCCCATTGTAACCCCAGGCACCTGGGTAATAAGGGCACCTCATGGGTGACAGTCCTGGGGGCTCGGCATTCCTCGGATTATCAGGCGACAATAGCACATCAGGAATTCACATCCAAAAAGCCAATAACGTTTCAGATATGGAAATTGGTCTCAATTTAAAACAATTTTTGAAAGTTAGCAATGGATGATATTTTTAATAATTCCAGCTATTGGTTACTGGATGTAACCAAAAATTCTTCAATTTTAATCTTAAAGTACCATATCGAATGTTTTGAAACAATTGAGACATTTTCGTAATTTCGTACAAGACAATGACATAAATTTGGTATGTCATTATTACAGCGAACATTGAGACCTAGAACACTATACCACAGTGACGAAACATAATTGATGGAATAATGATAGTTTCTAAATATTATATACTAAAAAAGAAATTGATTTTTAATGTTTAATGAGAGCCGATGTTCTTCAAGAACGAACGTTCAGCGTGAGAAAACTAGACCTGTCTTGCTTAATAAATACCATTTGCTCAGATGGTGATGACAGTTTAGCCTGAAACGTAGTCACATTTATTACTATTACTACATAAAAAAGTAGAGTATTATTGTCGACATGTTTTACTTCAGAACGTACCATAGAAATAACAATAATGATAATAATTTTTTTTTTTTAATAGAAAGATAAAGAAAAGAAAAAGTACTTGGAAGATAAACAACAGGTTTGATATTATACGTAGAATTATTTACGTTTAATAGGGGTTGAGTACAAAGAAATATTTAAGATTATATCTTATAGGTTCCCATATTTAAGTTTGAGAAACGCATCTAAAACGATTTTATTCTAAAAATTCAGAAGCGAAACGAATTCCTACAACCATAATAAACCTAAAGATCTCGAGATACCAATCAATGGTATTTTAAGTAATTTGGATAACCTTATTTAAAAGACGTTTCCTCGGAAAAAAAGACAATAACCCCAACCCCCTAAGGAGTCTAGGAATTTCATCACCAAATTTTTCAGCAATCTTAGATGAGATGAAAGCGATTGCCGCGGCTTTACGACACCAGAAAATATAAACATAGCCAGAACTCTAATGAAGCCATCCTCCAGTAGCAGATGATGCCCGCATCTTCCAGGATTAGAAGGGAATCGTAAAGCCTGGAGCCGCTGGAGACCAGATCCACTCAAGATAAAGGGCGAATTCTTGTGTGTGCCCTGTTAGTCCTTGTTGGGCCGGATGATGTCATCTAGTTCTTCATTATTGATTTGTAAGATCTAGATCTCCGCTGTGGGACAAGTAGAAGATACTTGTAAACTTCGCCTATCGTTGAACAGTGAAATGAAAAATGTGATCGCTGAAAGCATGGTTACGAAATAGTCTCCTTATTTAGTAAAAATCAGAATGTAAATATCTCTCGTAGAGGAAACAGCTATGAGGCGTTTGAAATAAGTAAGGAACATAAAATACTGATGTCACAATCAGTACTTCGTGAATTATATAAAAGGGGTATTCATAATCTTTAGTTTAACATGTTAAAGCGTGTTAAATGGAAAAAGTTATGATAAGTGGAGAAATATTTCCTTCTTTTACTATTTTAAAACGATATAACTTGTAACATGGCTGAGAGTCTGTTACTAGGTATTTTAATTGGAGAATGACGTCCCGAAACAGACCAGCTGAGCTTGTCACCGTTTTATTTGTTGTATTAGGTTACTTGTAGTTTGTGTTTTTTTTTCTTCTTTTGTCTTGTGTTATGGACTTTTTAAAAAAGACAATCAGTAGCCAAACTTTTACACTTCTACGTTTCACTTATTTTAGGCATGTTGTAATTAATTGCTGTAATCAAAACTTAGAAGTAAAGAATAACATGAAGTTTGGAAGGAAAGGTTACAAAACAAGTTGCTCAGAAAATCCGCTAGGAGCTCTTATGCCAAGAGACTTATTAAAATAAAAATTGAGTTCGGGCAATGGTCAGATTCTCCACTCAAGTTGAGTGTTTGCGGCTTTAGCGCACTTGCTCAGCCTCCACTGGCTTATTACCAGTGATGCGGCGAGAGGGATGCCCTGGGATCTCTTGAGCTCTGCTCTACCCCTCACACGTGGGGGATAGAGTGGGCTCAGGGATCCTCAGGTCGATTGTGTAAATATTGTATATATTATTTTATTTATTTATTTTTCATACAGATAGTTTGATTATGTTCATCTTGTCTATTCTTTTGGTTGTATATATTTTAAGAGAGTTTTTTGTTTTGTTTTTATTATTTTTACTTATTTTTTTAATTTATTTTTTATTATTATTTTTTTATTTTATTTTAGTATGTATAAGATCATCCATCACTATTACCAATTGCCCACAACTGCGTGGCAGATTGTAATATCTATCAATAAATAAATCTATCAATTAAAAAAAAAAAAAGGAGCTCTTATGCATTTAACATGACTTTAAATAGGGCTGCTCACAATGCTATACTTATAACATTTAACATGGTAAAACATTTTACATTTAACAAAATATCATGAATACACCTAAAGTTTAATCCTTCCCCTCATATACTAACGAGACGATTCAAAAATGAATAAAATGCTTATGAAGAGTTTTAATAAATTAGCAATGCGCCTTCCAAGATATTAAACTACACCTCAGTATATTGAACCTTCCTAGCCTCCTCCGGATGTTTGTAATAATTAGTTATGCCTATTAGGCACCAGAAAACCCACAAAATCCAATAAACCTTAAAAAAAAACATTATCCCATTGGAAGGCACCTGTAATGAAAAAAAACTCCCACATCAGCCGCAAAAGCAAACAAAAGCTAAATCATTGGCCGAGACATCTGCTCTATTTTTTGCCGAGACCCTTGGCGCAACAATGGAACTATTGTGCTGAGGGGCTATAATGACCAAGAATTATTTTACAAAATAGCCGTTTCCCTTGACAAGGTATGTTTAGGAGACAATACCACCCAGAGGTTCCGTGGTAGGGTTCGTAGGTAATTAATAGACTGAGCGGGGACAAAGGATTTCATGGGCGATCCTCCGAATGTGCGAGTTCATCCGCAACGGCTCTTAGCGCAACCATTATTACACGTCTCATGTTCCCCTGAGGACGGGTTGGTGCAGAAAATAAGAAAGGCGAGGAATACCACCTGGCGAGGTATATTTAACCCGTGTAATGAGTACGACATATGGTCTATGCGGACATGGAAACATCTGACATAAAATTACAATGGGAAACAGCAAGACAACGTAGGCTCGAAGTACATGTACAACACAATTCGTTTAAAGGCACCTTTGTCTAGGGTTGCGTAAATTAAACAAAATAAATTGATAATTGAATTTTATTTCTTAAAAAAGAAATGGAGTACAAAATTCAATTATACACTTGTAACGGTTCCTGGAATTATGTTCAAACGCTCCGCAGTAGCAGCCTTAACAAAAAGTTATTTATATGCAATATCCATTAAAATACAACATCTAAAGTAATAGGTTATATAAATTCATATTGTTATTACTCAAAGGTGAATACAATTATTTTTTATTTCCCTAATTATAAATAATATTAATACAACATTTAGTTTAACATCATTCTAATAGGTACTAAGTTTACGTAACATAACTGTACTCTTCACAGTAATAAAGAA
>NW_027111053.1:775979-800090 GCF_000696795.3 Halyomorpha halys | reverse complement strand
CCACCTTGACAAGGGACTTACTTGGAAGACCGAAACGACAAGAAACTGCTCGTAGATTTCGATTGCTACAACATGACAAACCATCTAAATCACTATAAAAAAAATATTATACACTATGATAATTAGACCAATTTGGACATATGGAATTGAGTTCTGGGGCTTTATCAAACCATCAGATTCCTACCGCATCCAATTACTTACAATCCAAAATCCTTGATGCTTCTTATTACTTTACAAATAAACTCATCCACCTAGACCTTAACATCCCATTCGTTGCAGATTTGGCCCAAAACAGATATGCGTCTTTTCATTCCCAACTCTTTACCCATCCTAAACCCTTAATCTTAATCTTTTATCCTTAATCTCTGATAATCCTTCGAGGCGTCTGAAAAAAAGATGGTCACGGGACCTTCTAATTTAACTTAATGTTTGAAGTACTAGCAATGGGTGGTTCCTTCCCAGGATTTTGAGGAGTTTGAAACGTTAATCTAATTTACTTATTGTATTTATTATTTTGTATAGTAGTAAATTACAGTAAATAAATAAAAAAAATAAATAGAATTTTAGAAAAAACTACACTAGTGGATATTTTGATAATTCTAGAGGTGTAGGAAACTTCTGAAAGAAGTGATAGTTAAACATTGTTCTAAAAAAATATTGGCCTGAAAATCCTACATCAAGATAGATCGTTTCTATCTAGCAATATTTCAATTAGGCGAGGTTTAACAATTGATAAATGTGATTAACTAAACGTTTCTAATATCCCATTTTTTTTATTAGAAAAAACAGAAACGCCGTACAGTGGCCCTCAAATTTCAAAATACCAGAAATTCGAAAGCAGGTATTTAATATAAATTAACAAAAATACTTTTTTTAGTAATC
This sequence comes from Halyomorpha halys, assembly GCF_000696795.3. Classification (NCBI taxonomy): domain Eukaryota; kingdom Metazoa; phylum Arthropoda; class Insecta; order Hemiptera; family Pentatomidae; genus Halyomorpha; species Halyomorpha halys. The sequence goes on along the minus strand of NW_027111053.1, from coordinate 799,208 downwards.
AACGTTTCGCCCATGTTTGCAGGGTTTCATTAAGGCTAAATGAGAACAAAATACAGACATTGTAAGCTCTATTAAAAGTATAAGCAAATACATAGAACGTTTTTAGTGTACCAGTTGTATATGTTTATAGTTTTATCATAGCTTACAATGTTTGTATTTTGTTCTCATTCAGCTTAGATGAAGCTCTGCAAACTGGGATGAAATGTCGATTAATAAATATAAAATAAACTAATATACACTAATAAATAGTTTTTACGCTTTTTTTGTACCTTTCTTGGCGGTTAACTAATAATCTACCAATATTAATTTATTAACACTTGAACCATTCAAAATCTCAAAATGTTAGTGAACTCTTATTAGGTACCCAGTTATGTATAACTAACCTTAAGGTATGTGCAATAAAATATGATTTATTTTCTAATATCAGTCAGATTCATTTTTCTGAAGCTGGATATTGGTTGTTTGCCCCCAAGCTACATATATAAAAGTGGATTTTACACACACAATATATATTTATATATTATGATATAATATCCAGTTGAAGTCGATACCTATTGATATAAAACAGAAAATCCTGACATAACAGATGGAGGCAATATTTTGGCAAACAATATAAAGGGGTCTGAGATTGAAGAAGCCGGGGAAGGAGATAGCCGGTTATTGGGGCCGTTTGTCACCTAATGACCTCTGGCTATCTGGAAGGCCCAGGTACCTGCGGCAGCTGCAAAGATCACCGTCCACAATAAACATCTCATGGCTGATTGAACCCACGCTTCTAGCAAATGACGGCTCAAATAGCACGGAAACAAACGCTGTTCGATGAATTCTAAAGCCTGTGTCCACCGTTCAGGAAACATTACAGGCGATTAAATACATTTTATCAGATGAGAGCGAATCATGTTGAAATTTTCACGGGACATTTACATTAATAAATAGTTGTGGTAGTAAATTTTCTTTGAAAAAAGTCTGAATGTTTCTACAATTAAAATAATTTTTCGATAATAAGATAAAACGATTACGTATTACAATATAATATATATCTTACATATCTTAAGCAGTTATTTTCGAAATTCATACGATTATCTTATGGTCAAGAATTTGTATTGTTCTAATATATGACTAGTTAGGGAAAAGTAAAGAGAATATTGAAACCAAAAGGGTAACATAATTTTAATAACAAATTCATTAATAAGTAGTAAATTTCACAACAATAAAAAAAAAAATATCTTTCAAAGAACTTGTTAAAGAATACATTCAGCTCCAGGTAAAATAATTTCTTAATAACTTCTGGGAAATACTTTAAAACATATTTTTTTCGATACAAAATTCAATAAATAATAAAAAAATACTCGCAGGGTAATGAGAGGTCGTTTGGAGTAAGAATTAGAACATGTGAAAAAGAACATTTATTGAAGATACAACGGCCAAGAGGCTACAAATGTTTCAGAGCGGTATACAGAGACATATCAGAGCAAAGACGGATCACATACATACGACATTGGAACTACCGAGGTGACAGAACTTATATCGAGGAGACACATCAAATTTTTTGACAGCCTTCAGTAATGTACGAACCCATTATTTAGGGCACTGACACAGACAGGACGGCCACAAAGGTGGCAGTCACACACAAACAGACTCAGAGTCGACTGAGTACAAGTAACTAAATTATTTAAATCTGCAAACCTGGTGAGCCCCATCACCAATAGACTGACACAAAATACAGATTGCAACTTCCTGAATAATTTAATTTAAGTTCCTCAGCCCCCTCTTAAAATACATTAACAGAATGCAGACGAGACTACCATCAACCCATTTTCATCTTGACTTCATCCTCACGCACTCATGGGACTAGAAGAAGAAAAAAAGAACGTTTATTTACGAACGCTTCCTTAGATGTAGCAGTTGGAATTTTCTTATTTATATATATGCTAAATGCAATTTGCTAATTTCGGTCTTTACAAATACGATAAATAATCTGACCGAAAGTAATGTAAAAATTGTTACGACAGAAGATATCCTAAATACCAATAGAGATTTAAGAGAAGACGCCAAGAAATGCCACAGAAACGAACCGCAGTTTGTTCCTGTTGAAGGAAGAGTTCAACAAGGAGAGGCTTCTTTGAGGAGAGGAGACGAAAAGTGTTCGAAATTTTCCGGGCGACAGAGCCGAGTCGTTTCACGGTCCGAATGCCACATTGTGAGGACTCCTTGGACCTTTTAGGCCCCTAACAAGATGGTCTTCGGGAAGGCTTTGAGCGGGATCGCAGCCGCTTTAGGGGGTCACTCGTTATTTTGGAAAAACCTTTAGAAGACACACAGTTCTAGGCGATGAGTGAGGAAGGCTTACTTTGTTCTAGAAGGGATTCACAAAAATACAAATCTTATTTTCAAAGTCCGATTATGACCAAAAATCTTTATAATTAAACAGTCCAGCGGTAGAAAAATAAAGAACAAATAAATGCAACGAAATTTAAATAATGTTCTAGTACATGAATAAAACAAAATAAATATTTCTATTATTTCATCTCCTTACATAAACTTGATTTAATCAAAATACCATTTTACAACGGATCGGCAATCGCTAACAATATCCCCGCATAGAATTCGTTTATAAAATTATTGTTTTAGTTATTTTTTAATTTTTAAAGGTGCCATCTAATGATTTTATATTTTTATAGCTTGAAACAAGAATAAGATAAGCCACAACTTTGAAAACAATAGGATATTCCAGCAATAATTTATTTATATTTACCTATAATATAGAAAAATATAAGTTATATAAAGAAATAAATCAGAAAAGGCAGAATTTTTACGGAAATGCTATATTAAACAACAACCAAGGGTGACACCCTACCCCCACGATAACTTAAAAACTCAAAATACATTATTCAAAGAGATTATTATACTTAAAATTGTGTATAAACGCTATTCAGAGAGGTTTTTGTTTTCCAAAAAGGTCCAGAAAAAAGGTCATCAGGGAATATTCTCCATGCCTCTGGTAGGCTGCATAATGCAGTCAAAATCGTTCGGAAATTTTAAACTGTACCTCCTAATTTTGAAATTTGACCAATTGCTCCTAAATATACCAATCAGGATAAATGGTCAGTTCTTTAAAGAAATCCGAGCTCTGTTGATCACTGATAAAACACAGAGACCGTGTTGTATACACATAATTTAAGAAAACCAAAATATAGACATATTTTCTTTTCGGAGACGCTTCACGGGCCATAGAGATGGCCCATAACCCATAACAACAACCAACAAGAAGGCCATTGAAGGCCGCTATCCATGGATGTCGAATATATAAAATATCCTGTATGGCCTATAGAAGGACCCGGGACACAGATCATCCACCGGAGAACGATAACTTATGATTCATGGCAAGGATGGAGGAGGCTTTATTCATGAACAGAGCCTTCCAGAGGATACTTAGCCCGCCAATCGATTAAGGATACTCTCTCCAGCTATCGATTCCAGTGTCGAGGAATCCCTTTGCCACCGTCCCTGATATAATGCTCCCTTAAATCTAATAAATATTCCTCGTAATGGAAAATTCCAATTTCTGACCTTTCTTCCCCGCACCGCGACGGCTCGGGGACCAACCGACCTTCCTTTCCCCTCTTATCTTATTCTTAAAATTCCAATAAATTCATTAAAAAGTCAAATTTAGATCCGGTTTATATGAATTTCAATGCAATTAAAGCCAGGCACCTGTGCAATCTTTAGCATAAATCAACATAAAACTGTAAAATTGGTAAGTATTTGCTTACTCAAATCTCTGCATGAGTGAAAAACAATTTAATAAACCATCCATCGATTGGAAGTATTGTATCGATTATAACGCTGCAGAAATTATTTCTCATATTAAAATATTTTCTGAACTTACGCTAACACTATATCCATTCATTGATCACAGAAAAAAAAATTCATGGATATGATTTAATATAAAAATAGCAAACAAATCAGAGTTTTTATGCAAACGTTAATGACGTTAAACATATTTACTCAAATTTCACAAACACATGATTGAAATTTTATTTTTTTTAAACAACTCTATGTTTTTAAGATGCTCAAAACTAAAGTAAGCTACCATCTACTCCGATGTCCTATCCCTGTATATAATAGATGTCAGATAAACCAAGAGGGCCTGTAAAACAAGAAACTATGAACTTGTTTTGCGTCGTATCGTATTAATAAGTGTTTTTGAACCGAGGGTAATATTCCTGAGAATTATGGAATACTTCTTTAAATTGTGGTAGCTTTTTTTTAAAACAGAATTTCTTCACAAAGCCTAATTTATTATTTTGAATGAATTGAATTTTTTTTTGGACAAGTTAAACCATTTACTTAATACTTCATAATTAAATGGCTCAAAATATGATGAATAATGAACATGTTTTTTTTTTTTTTAATTTCAAATATATGCAAGCCAATTCACTTTTCGTAGACTAACAAGCCATAAAATGCTAATGGAGAACAAATTTCATAATGTGCCAAAGGTTTTTTTTTCTTTCACGTTCATGACAGAGCTTAAAGATGTGAAATAAACATCTTTTGATAATTAAAATCATCCTACTTTTAACAAATAAAATAATTTGATTACAGGGTTTGTAATCAGCGAGGTGACTTTTTTCAGAATTAAAATTGAGGCTTTCATTAGTTGCTACCAAAATACAATACCGCTCCTTAACTATTTATTTACAAGTTCAGAAATGGTTCGAATACTGCCTCAGAGGGTCGAGTTTATTGAGATAGGGATCGCTTTTATTTTCTGTCATACCTGGTTTGTAATAAACCATCATACTAATGTCACATAAGATTGGTATTTTGATGGAAGGATAATATGTACTTCATGCCCCAGGGCGATTCATTCATTAAGAAAAAGTACTATAAACACTAACCAAATCCTTATTTCGGAAAATCTAATAAATCACCAATTATGACACATTATCAACATGTAGTTTAAAGAGGGAAACAGACATAATAAAGAATTTTATCCAATTTACAAAAGCATTTAAAACACACAGTAAGGGCATTCAAACCGAATAAGTTCACTAAAATTAAACATTTCCCATGAGAAGACTAACTGCGGTACAGCTCGACACCAGAGAGGAGTACGTTTTAATTAAAAAGAAAAACAAGTTTTCCAATAAAAGACTTTTCCAATAACAACCTGGGCCGGTGTGAACACGGGGGTGAAACTTTGACGGTTTCAGCGACCCACTCCTTAAAACGTAGCATCCTCTACTTCTGGATCATTTATTCCCAACTCCACCTACAGCTAACCAAATTTCAGGGCTAGAAGGTGATTGTCGATCATATTTAAGAATTTGCTAAAATTTAGAACGTTGCTATAATTATATAATGGTATAACTGACCATTATTTTTAGTTGAAATGAGCGTTTTTTATTTATTTATAATTCGTATTTAAACATATTGTAGCACGTAGTAGTCATGGAATGGAAGTGTAAAAAATCATCCAGCTAAGGCCAAACTATGAAAACCTATTGCAGGGGAAAATCAGCTGGAAAAGGCTACTTCCAAAATTTAAAAAAAAAAAAAATACAACTATCATTTTAGAGCGAATTTTCCATTTATGTTTAGTTTGTTATGAAATAAATCAACTACACAATTACCTATATAATATCGTCTAGAAAACAGCAGAAAGAGCCCGTAGTTAAGAGGTTATGTCAAATCTATGATTGTCAAAAAAATAATATTTCCCGTAATTTATTTTAATTTTTAAAAATTTACTTTGCCGTTCGACTAGCACTTCAAGCTAAAATGTCAATCATTAATATGAGAAAAGGATCCAAAAACATACAAATAAATACAATTTAAAACTAAAACTTTGATGTGAAGAATCATTTAATTTCGAAATAAAACTATCTGATGGATTTATTAACTTATTTAAAGAGGATTAAACGTACACTCTTCATACCGTTTAGACTATCCCACAATCCCTTACATTGAAATCACCTTATAAATTTTAATATATACACATATACTTAAATATGCATTAAAGTTAAAAGTATATTCCACTGCAGGTTGGCTATTTTAAAACTTTTCGATAAAACGTAAATGGGAAACATTTTTTTTTCTATATAATAAACTTTTTTTCCTATTTATTTTTTTTACTTTAAGTTCAAACGGAACAAAAAGGAATTTAACCCACGAAAAGTTTTGTAAAAATGCGAAAGGTACATGGCCAGGGGCAGCGATCAAAGTTAGCAAGTCATAAATCCGACTGAGAGAGGGAAATTCAAAAACTTCCACCTACTGCTCACTTTATCTCGGAAAACTCGAAAGGAAATTCTTCCTAATTTTCAACCGCCTTTGAGGAATACCCCACTTTCCACCCATGAATAAATGGCTCTCTATTAAAACTTTATATATTAGTTCCTTTTTTTTTTTTTTCCTTCTCTCTTTTTCGGCAAGGAGTAGAAAAAAAAGAGGAGGACCGGTAACTATTATTGCTGGGAAAAGAAAATTTTAATCAAAACGAACAAATTTTTCACACTGAGAAAAATGGCCGTTTCATAAAAGCCGCATCAATGAGCCGGTGGAGTTTGTGGGGAAGTAGCAATTGAAACTTTATTCAGAGGGAGAATTTTTTTCCCGTCCGTTCCTTTCCTCGGATAACATTTCTTTCTTTCCTTTTTTTTTTTTATTTTTTTTTTATAAAGCGTGCTCTTATCGAAAGGAAATAAGGGAGAAAATAGGGTAATAAAGCCTCGGGAACACAAATTACACGAGACCAAGACAAATACTGCCAATTCCGTGAGCCCAATCTTAAGGCCGTTCAGGCAGGGCCGGATTTAAATAATAATGAGAAAACTTCTCGGTATTAAGTAATATATTATGGAGATGGGGGAAGGGTTATATTACGAAAAACCGGGGTCGGAAAACTCGAGGGAAATCTGAATAAAGTCCAGAGTTCTAGAGAGGTCAGTGAGAATCTGAGTTTGTATCTGTTCCGAGAATAAATGATAAGAAAATTTATATACTTTACCTGAGTTCGTTATTTTTCGTTGACTATTATCAAAGTGAAACAAAAAAAAAAAAAAGAAAAAAAAAACCTCAAAAAATAAGTTTAATTCCATAATGTTTCCAAGGTTAAAAACTGTATCATCAGATTCGTATGAAAATCTCGTATGCATATATCTAAAATCATGCATGCTTTGTTTACTAGTAAAATTTAAGAAATTTTTTGATTCCTGACAAAACATAATAAACAAGCCTGTAACTGGTCCTAATTTTAAAACCATTTAGTACTTTAATTAAAAACGAACAATGGAAACTATCAAGTGAAAATGACTGGATAATGAAATGAACTGATTTTCACAAAAAAATGAATATAAAGAGAGTACGGGAAAAAAAAAAACATCATTATGGTTTGATAAATAAACGTTAGTTGTTCAAACTGTGTGTTAAGAAATCTACAAGTTTAATGTTGTAATTGTTTTAATAACATGTTAAATTTAAAGCAAAGAATCGTAAAATTTTTGGAATGATAATATATTTAAAAAGGTTCAATAATTAAAGAGAAATAGCAATCGTGAGAGAGGATAAAAAATAACGAAGTAGAAAAATATTAACTATAAATTGTACTCTATTAATTTAACTATAATTATAGTTAATGTATATACCATGATTATATATTATTTATTACTATTTTTACTATCAAATATGACTAGTATAATTTATATATTCTTTGACTATTTTACATTTATAAATAATTTCACTTTTAATGTCATAACAAACAATACATTTATTTCTAATAATAATAATCATTATTTTATTCTACAAGTTTTCATGTCTAGCTGATATAATATTTCATAGCACGTGAGCGATGCTATAAGTGAAGATTTCACATTATTTAACAGTAAGAATATTTATAAAAAACCTACGTAATAAAACATTTATAACTAAAAAATTTATATACTGGAAGATAGCTTATAGGCCGCGTGTATCAATAAATGGAATTTGGTCCGGGCGTGGTCAAATTAAACTCAAATAGTAATATTTTGTACTATTTTTATTTAACGTTTCGCCCTACGTTGCAGGGCTTCGTCAGGGCTAAAAAAGATGAAAATAAATAAAATAGTACGAAATATTACTATTTGAGTTTAATTTGACTTCACTCGGACCAAATTACATTTATTAAGAAAATTGTAATCGTATATTTATTTATATTTTTTCGTTGGACATATATATTATAATATTTATAAATATATTTCTACACAAATTTAAAATTACTGAAATTGATTAATTTCATTGTTAATTAATTAATTTAAATAATAATGATATTAATAGTTAATGGAACCTTTATTTATAATCAAGTAAGAAAATAAACATAAAACTATTATCTTTGTTTTGCATTTTATAATGGATTGTTTTTTCTTGGCAATTTGAAGGATAAATATGGTTATTTATTAATTGGTATTAATCCTCGTTTAACCTGCGAAGTTGATGAGTTTTATTACAATTTATTAAGAAAGAACTGCACGTGGAGCTTTAGACAGAAATATACGACCGTCACATCGAAAAGCCAGTCGTCAAAATCTGATTTGGAGACAGAGACGCCGACATACGTACAGACAGCGAGCACCGTTAGTTAACTATAAAGGCGTCAATTAATTTGGATTTAGTATCGTGTCTCCTCATTGGCTAATTACTTGAACGGCACTCACCAATTAGCGGCTAGTTAATGGTCTACCCACCTGCCTCCTAGATCTATTCCAACCCCGTATATCCGCTAAGGGAGTGCTTTAGTACTTCCTCCTAAAAGAGAGGGGTTCATTCAAGGAATACTAAACTGCTGAAGTAAGTTAGTATGTTCGACGAAGACAAAAATAGTAATGTACTTCTTCTATTGCATACTTATGTACGAATAGTAGTTGTAGAAAAGTAAAAAAATAATCAGACATTTTAAAAAAATTATAAACATTATTTTAGATTTTATTCTTTAAATTTGGGAGTAGCACTCTAAATAGAAAACAAATATTATGATTTATTTATCATTTTTAATATTTATAAATCATCAATACATCTTTTAATTTTTTTTTTACACAATAATTTATATTTTTATTTGCAATTAGAACTTTTTCGATTGCTATTGGATATAATATGTGCACTTTATATGATAATTTCGTAATAAAAAAAATTATGATTAGTACCACTCCTCTAAAATTTAAAAGAAAATCATAGCAATAATGCTGTATATATAGAATTATTATATCAAGTGTTATTGCTATTTAAATTATCCTCATTTCGAAAAGGTAAACTAATTTGCCTACGAATATGAACCATTTTTTAGTAGTTAGCGTTTTATAGGGAACTCTAATTGTTTCTAGTATTTATTATTTTATATTTTTAATACTTAGCAACCGAGAATCACTTAATGTTTAGTGAGTATGTTGACCATATGTTGATTTTTTTTTTCAATAATTGAGGAGTTCGGTCAAAAACAATGGTAAATGCAATAATGAAAATGAAAACTTTTACGATGTTAAATTGTTTGTTAATTAAAACATTTTAACTAGTAGTCACTATAACTTAATATCAACAAAAAATTAATTTACTTGATTTTCTTTCAAAAATTTATGAAATCAGCCTTTAAAAAGATGATTGTGCCAAAAACTGCAATCCACGAAAAATTTCAGTTACCATATTTTATGACCGAACGCCTAAATTACTTAATTATATTTACATATTTAAATAAAATGGAATATTAAACATTAAGCACGAATTTTTTTTTGTAATAACAGATTTATTAAATTTAGGTACTAAAAATATGTAAACTGTGTATGATCTATCAAAAGAATTTTTTTTAAATGTTACTTCTGTTCACGTTTTATAGTATTCAGCCTCCCCTTGATTTAAAATATTAAAACGATATCTGATCAAATGAATCGTTAGTTCATAAGCATGACAACGCCTTGAAGAACTATTCAGTGAAACACATGTTTTAAATTACACATGCGTTCAATATGGAGCGAAGTAACTTGGAGAGTAGAGGGCTTTCTGCTATTAATTCAAATAAGGGTAAAAAAAAACGTGTTTTTTGTCAAAAAAGAAAAGTCAGTAAACCTTACTCGGCATTGTTCAGGCACGAATTCAAACGTACAAATAACAAATATTTCACAAATTAAAACTTCTAATCCTTAATTGCCTTGTCTTAATTCTTGTATTTAAAGGTCATAATTACAGAAGACAACATGATATTATTTAACATTTAACAGCGACTGTTAAATTAATTTCTTTACAATGTTAATTAACAGCAAAGTTTGGTAAGATAAAATAAGGTAATAAAAAAGATCTTAGGAAGTGTGAAGCCTCTATATTTTTCGGATATAATGTTCCCTGATTTATTTAAATTTCTTAATTAAGGCGTGTCCTTAACTCCTTTTAATAATAATAATATTTAATAATACAACAGGTAAAATTGCATTTCCACTACTTCTCAATGAATTAATATTTGTGAATGGAAGGAGGAATTTTAAAGCATCAATATTTATTCATTACCAGTGATGCGGCGAGAGGGATGCGCTGGGATCTTTTGAGCTCTGCTCTACCCCTCACACGTGGGGTATAGAGTGGGCTCAGGGATCTTCAGGTCGATTGTGTAAATAATGTATATTAGAGTGTAAATGTGACTAGAGACTATATAATTTTTTTTTTCATACACATAGTTTGATTATGTTCATTTTGTTTATTCTTCTGTTTGTATATATTTTAAGAGATTTTTTTTTTCATTCATTCATTTATTTATTTTATTTTAGTATGTATGAGATCATTCATCACTATTACCTATTGCGCACAACTGTGTTGTAATATCTATAAATAAATAAAAAGTATTTAAAATATATATATATATATTTATTCACATTAAGTCTCGAATCTTTTGTGCACTCGTAAGCTTATGCCAGTATTCCAGTTTTTGCTGCTGATTTTTTAATGAAACACTAGGCAATCTTTGAATCAAGAATACTAGCTAAAACTTTGAATACCAAATGACAATAATTTCTATTCTCCACCCCTCTCCTACATTGGGAGATTGGTCGATAAATCAGGAATTAGGCAAAAAGCGAAGACCCTCCCCCAGGACGCATCGACTGCGGCCACAAGATAAAGAGGTGGGCCGCTTTAATGTGGATTTATCTGCGGACCAGCCACAGAATTTATGCCAGAGAGCAACACCTCTAATTAGCACTGGGTTCACTTCTCCCGGCCACAGCTCCATAAACAACAATACAGCGTTAATTTTCAATTCTAACTGCATTATCTGCAGGGTGGCTTTTGTAATGGTTATCCGACAGTTCGGGAATTTATACGGAACGATGAAAGTATTTAAATTTAAAAAACGAAATTTTTTTGTTCAATACAGGTAATATCACAGTCGACAACAATAATCATACATCAATACACGCAATAATATTACAATATACAAGTTAAATGAGAGGACTGAATTTTCCGATGATGTAGGACTTAGCCTCCGCTCTTCATGACAACTTATAAATTATTAATGCTGACAATGATGTTAGTTGTAATTTATATAATTTTCCAAAAATTCAGCTTCTTATGAAAAATAATAATAACATACTTTCAGAAAAAGAAAATAAATTTGCTGCTCTTTCTAATAATCAATAAAACATGCAACTACTTACAAAAAGCTGGTAATGATTAAAATAATCAGAACTCACCTGAAACAAATAAATAAAAAATATAACAAACATGATATAATTTAAAATTAAATTAAGTTACAAAAAATCAGATTGTATTATTAATCTATTTGTTAATAATTTTAATGTTACATAATTATTTCTTGAAATATTTAAAAGAAAAAGCATGTATAACATTGTGGTACATGAATTTGAGAAAATTTATTCCTAATATCTATTGATTGTCCACTATATTGAACTAAATCAGTACTGGTACAACACATGAAGGGTTCAGGGTGCAGTACTTTGTAAGAAAGTACTGTTATTAAAGACCAACGATTGTGTAAGGAGGTGATTTGTTCAGAATCATGCTCGACCGCCAGATTTTTACCCAATAAACGGTACCCACTTAACGAGGCTGGGTGGATCCCGGAGGTTTCTGAACCCACAGGACTGACTCAAGACGAGTGAAACAGTAAATAATTATCTGCCTTCTTGGAGTTAACACAGTAACTTACTAATGAGTTACCCACTTCCATCCACACTATATATACGGGACAAAATAAGGAAGATAAAATATGAAAGTAAACAAAATATAAATATAATAATAATAATACTTCATTTATTCTGGAACAAAAACATAATAAATATATTAGGCTAAAGTGATAAATATAAAAATGATAATTATAAAAAAATATCACAGCTTCAAAAATAAGAAAAAGCTATAAAAATAATAATTAAATAATTGCAAAAAACAATATCAACACAAGCTAAATAATATAAACTATAAAGTATAATAGAAAAACAATAAGAATCTCAAAATTGCTAAGATATAACTGTGTATTTATTAATTCGACATCAAGATATTCAATACACAAACACACATATATGAATGCACATTTATTCATAGTGCTATGTTCATACCACTTATGTCACTTTAATATTATTTTATCATCAGTGATAAGGCTAAGAAATGAAAAAATAAATAAAATAATAGAGTGATTTTTATTTTTAAAATAACCTAAATTCAGTAAGTATAATTTTTAAAAAAAATTTAAAGTTTAATTAAAAAATAAATAAATATGCTTACCATTTAATAGGTGCACATCAGTTGAAACAATTCAAACGTACCGCTAACTACCGATATTTATTAATTATTATAAACAATAAAGTTGAAAATAAATGTATATTGTTTATCTGGCCAATTGAAGGAGTAATTTCAGCTCTGAAGTAAACTAATTTTTTCATGTATTCTTAAAGCGGAATACAAATCTGAGAATTTTAAAAATATTTAGTGGACATAATATTTATTATAGTCTCTTAAATTGCCTTAGATTAAGCTAACATCACGAATTTAACGGTATATTAATGCTCACATTTGGAAGAGTCTTGTAAGTTATTTGTTATAAGAGGAGAATGATGCACTACCCGAAGCACAACCACAAACAAAAAAAATACCCGGGAGGAATCAACATGGGGTCCAGCGCGGGGTCGATACTTCATCCAGTTCCATTATTCTCCACAGTATGTAGATATAGTTTCGTCTGGAATAAATATAACGGCATCAATAAGCTAGGACCGGGGTGTGGGATCGCGTGATTAGGGACAGAATACCTAACGGGTCTTTCCTTCTCTCTTTTATTTTTTAATTTGGAAAATAAATTATCATTATGAGGCCCAAAAAAATATTAGAGCCCTCGTTTGAAATATAGCGTCTCCAGGAAGTTTGATAGCAGTGGGGGTGGAATGAAATGGAGAGGCTGTTAACCAGTAACAAAGGTAATAGACTTAATTTTTTATAGCTAGAACAATAAATTGTAATATTCTTTGTCATATATGAGTAATTAGTGGTATGTCGCAACATACTAATAACTAAGATTCGATAATTGTAGGATAGTATTGCAGTCTCAACAAATCCACCAATATTCGCAAGTAGTTAATTACCGGTAAGATTCCAAAATGGAACCTTCAATTTTCTAAACGAAATGTTAATTACAAAACTAAAACGCTTCCACAATGTCAGGTATCTCCAACAGTAAGTGTTGGCTATTATTTTTTATTCCGAAATAAAAATCTTCAGAATATGATTAGTTTCCTCCTATATACCACTCAGCCAATAGCACACTCAATAGTATTTAATTACTACATTTGGTATCCATATTACTGAAGTAACAGTAACATAATTACCAGAATAACAGGTTTTTTTTTTTTTCTGAAGAAATATGGTGAACAGTTAACAGATAGGTAAATAACCTTAGAGGTTTGAGACTAAAGTTTTCTACATTTTCTAAAATTAACTTAATGATAAAGTTTATAAAATGATTTCTAGTTTAATTAAAAAAACAAAACAAAAAAAAAAACATGTATTTTTGTGTTAATTTTTTTTTTTAGATTACAGTAAAAACCCGTCCTAAGTACATATGCCAGTTTATCTTTCTCATCATTTTTATAATTTTTCTTTCCTTTCCATATTTCTAAATTTTATTTTCTATAGAATTCAATCATATACATAATTAACCATATTTTTCAAGATTCAAGAAATTACTTTGCCGCATTATTAAACTGAAATAGAGGATGAAATCTGAGTCAATTTGAACTATAACAGCTTAAACTAATCCCTCACATTCTTACAACCATCAGCAAATCAATGGTTTGTCTAGATTTTCGAAATATAGAAGTCTCTAGAAAAATACGTTTACTCTTGTTTAAGTGAAATTAAAATATTAATTGGCTAAAACAGATAGTCAATTTTTTACTAATCTCCCACTTTCTACCAAATTTGGACCAAATCCTAGGAGCTGATTTCGAAATGTAGGTGTCGTAAGCGAAAGTAGTCAATTTAATGAAATTGGTTAAATTGAAATTGGCCAGTTTAATGGAAATTGGACTATTTAGGTACAATCCCTGAAAATTGAACAATGTTAGATTAGCGGAAGTAAGTGTTATCCCTGAAAAGAAATTTGAAAACAGAGGCCCAGAACCAAATTCGAACCTCGATGCCAAATACGTATAATTTCATTTTGAAGGGAACAACTGTTTAATATTTTAATCAACTACGCCAAAGAGGAACCAAAAAGATTGAATTGTGTTATTTTTTCTATGTACCCGGAGAAACTTATGATAGTTACTATCTCCTTTAATAATTTTAATCTCAATCTACTGAACAGAATAAATAAATATGTTCTGCGCCACCGTTGATGAGGAAGCGTTCTAACTGGTAAGGCAATTGGCAAGTGTACAACCACAAGGACCCGGATTCGAATACGGCTGTGGTAGATAATTATTTATTCTGTTCCTATAGCCATGATTCAAGTTCGGGGGAGACCTGCGGGGTCATAAAGAGGGTAACCTTAATTGGGGAAAAATCTGACGGTTGAGCGTGATCATAAACTAATCACCTCCTTGTATGACCATTCGTAATGAACAGTACTTTCAAATTACTGAACACCTGACCCATTAGGTCATGAAGATGTGTTGTGGCGGTACATTTTTTTTTATTATTACCTCCGTTGATGAATAGTACTGAACTATACTAGAACTGTGAAGCAAACTGCACAACAAATTAAGGGGAATAAATATATTTTTCAGACTGTTTAAAAAGAAAAAAAGTAATAATTACTATTGAGTAAAGATATATTATCAACTGGCGTTTTTCTACCCAATTTACACGACGCGTGAATAATTACAAGGTATTAATTAATTTGAGTTCATATTCGAGAAATATTGCCGTAGGCTCTGCTATCAATCTAATCACATCAATCAATCTAAATTTCCATATAAATTGCTACCTAAATTGAATTCTGGCAAATAATAAAGGCGCTTAGGTCTCTAATACCGCTCCAACCCCTCCTACTCTTCATTCGTTAAAAATTCTCTGAGTCGAGGAACTTGAGTATTTCTCCTAGTTTTCGGTTAATATTTATTATTATTTCAAAGTATATGAAGGCAGCTATTGCTAAGAGAAAGAAGAGTTTCGTAATTGTACTCAATATTGGACCCTGGCATTAGTGAATGGGAAATTATGTTTGCTTTTAAAGGGAGCTTTTAATAACTTGGGCAAACACTGAAGGGGTCCGTTGAAAAGTGGAGATCATCATCTCGGCGAGGGTCACCATTAGGCAACAATATGGTTTTATTGCACATTATAACGGATGAATAATATTTGAAGCTCCATTATTTGCGATAAACTCATCGATAACTCACACTTGAAGAGAATGTGTTATCACTTGGTAATATGCTGTGTAAAATGTTTGGAGTTGTATTTATATTAGATATACAAATAATGGAGAGAATGCAAGAACGAAGAGAACTTGTAAATGTACAAAAAATTATATTATTCCATGCCTTATACTTATAAAGCATAAGATTATTAATTAAATAAACATTTATCATTACAAACAACCCATAATATGTCTTGACTTAGTAGTTAGCAGCTATTGTTAAAAGGCTCAGACCAACTTTTCTAGCTAAAAAAAATCAATTAAAATATTAATTATTAAAATATTCTAGGCAATATTTCTGCAGTTTAAGATTTAGGACCATATAGGTAGCAAATAAATTAAACAAAATTTACGTTATGTTAAAAAAATATATAAAACATAAAAATAGATGTAATCATTAGACATTAAATTTATTTTAGCTACTTTCATGTTGGACTTGACTGTATTTTCTTTTTTACTGTTACTTAGTTTTAATGTAAATATTGTAACGAGAGTTATGTAGTGGCCAATCTTTAGGAATTTTCAGTTTTATAAACTACTATTTAATAAAAAATTACCAAAATAAATTATTTTTCCATCTCTCTCTCTCTCTCTCTCTCTCTCTCTCTCTCTCTCTCTCTCTCTCTCTCTCTCCCCCCCCTCTCTGAGTGAGAGAGAAGTATATACGATATACATATATTTTATTTTTTGTTTTGTTTTCTTCTATGGTAACCCCAAGGAAGGAGTGTTCATTGGAAAATAGATACATACGACAAGTTTATAATTATTATGCACATTTATTATGTTCATACCATTTTTTCATAATACTGAAATTAATGTATGAAACAATTAATTCACTGGCATATCTTTTCAAAGAAAAATGAGGAAAAATAATGTACAAATGTGTTGCTCACTGTTTCTTTTTAATACAAACAATTTATAAAAGTTAGAGGTGCTAATAGAATATAAATCCAAGCATTATATTCAGATTAAAATAACCGATATTATAATACGAAACTAATAGTACGATTGATTGTTTTAACAAATCAATTGTTGATTTTTATTTTTTATATTAATCACAGTTGTGGAAAATTCTGTATTTAAAAGCAGTTTTCCATTTTCGGTCTCCGGTGATGTAAAAATTCAAGCCGGAGGCTGACGGTAGCAACGACCTGTCGAGTACTTCGTGAAGTGGCTTCCTCAACTGACTGAGGTACAACGCAACCTCAAGACCTCAACAAGGACAATTTGAAATGTTCAATAAAAAATTTATAATATTTAAAATTGCTGGTGTTAAAAAAAAAAAGATTCTATCGCTTAAATATTGATTATATACAAATACTTAATTTTTCAAAAAGTTTCAAAAGATGAATTTGTAAAAACATTTAACCTAATTAGTAACATATAATTTAATATTTTATAAATATTCATTTGAAACAATATATCCATTTAACAATAGACCAGAAAGAAAACTTGGGGGACGAAAACGAAAAAAATTTGGGGGAGTTCTGAGAATTTGCTCCTTTATCATTTCTAGAGGCTTACGAATTTCAACTTTGTAACTTCAAGGAAGTATTACAAACAATTATGTATCATTTTTTTTATCCCCAATACCATGGGCCTGCCAAAAAATCACAACAGAATGAAACCGGCTTCCTGTAGACTCGATGTTGCTAAGATCAACCCTAAACACACTCGGCTGAAGTGTATTTAATAATAAAACTTTTAATAAACCATGGAATATTTATAACAATAAATCAATAAATAAACAATAATATCAGTTCTACGAAAATTGAAGATGATCCGATTTACATTTGATTTTGATTTGTTTGTAATATTGTTCACGAATAAACCATTACAATTTTATCACTTATTTTTCATGATTTTGCTAACAACAGTACTAAACTTCGACAAGCGATAAAAGTTTATGGTTAAAATCTTATTTATTTATAAGTTTTGTAAAACGAACAATAAAGAGATTGGCTGATCTCAATAACAAAAAATAATACGACTTAACTTGGTAATCTTTCTACGCCACCAGTATATAAAAAATAATATTGACAATAACAATGAATATCTTCCACGGAAAGATCCGTCTACTGGGACGGTAATCAAATAGAAACGATAGAAATAAATAAACTTATAAATAAAATAAATCCGGACGACCCCAACCGGCAGTAATGAAGTTTACTTCAAGGAACTTAGCCCTTAATTATACATATATTTTTATTAAAGTTCGGATTTTATGAGTAATATATACAAGAGTCCCCAGACAGGAGATAAGCACCAGGGCTCCGCCGATACCATACTAAAATGAAAATAAAAACTCCGGCGTCTTTCCTCAGGACGGGAGTCGTTAATCTTTTAGTACCGTGTTTTCTTCGAGAGGGGATAATTAGATAGGAAAACTCATGCGATCTGCCTCCACCGAATGAGGTCCGGTTGCTGAGTATGCAAAGGGCCATTCGTCGAAAGACAGCTTCGATATTCTCAGGCCTAATTTGATTATGTCTTGTGTTTAGCTGCGTTGGATATTTAGAGACCGATTAGAAGGGATAGGAAAAGGGGGAACAAATAAAATGAAAAATTAAATAAATAACAGGAGAATTTGACAGACAATATTCAAGAAAAACAAAATCATATATGTTTTTCGATAAACATATGCGATTTCTTGATATCATCAGGCTTTGCAAATATCTATTCT
This sequence comes from Halyomorpha halys, assembly GCF_000696795.3. Taxonomy (NCBI): domain Eukaryota; kingdom Metazoa; phylum Arthropoda; class Insecta; order Hemiptera; family Pentatomidae; genus Halyomorpha; species Halyomorpha halys. The sequence goes on along the minus strand of NW_027111053.1, from coordinate 780,639 downwards.
ACTACTCCTCCCCCCCCCCCATACAGACTATCAATTGTCAAAGTGTATTTTTAATTATCGCTTATAGGTCACTTAATTTCGCTTTATGCCTGAATCCTCCAATAGACGTCTTTCAACAAACCAAATATTCACACAATCTCTTCATTTCCGTAAAACTAGAAGGTTTTTTTCTACGTTAGGTGACCATACCGATATGATTGCTTCACATTAACAACTCTTTATTTTCATTAATAGAAGAAATAAAATATAAAACAACTAATAATTATATATATTTTTTTTAAAATGAGATAGTGTTGGGCTATTTTTTACCGCAGTTAGAAATACTGTTTTTTTAACTTAATTACTGGAGGATGGAAAGAGTTATTTTCTGTATTCTTTGGAAATATCTTCGCTATACGGTCTAACGTTTTCAAGGTTTTTTTGTTTGTTTTTTTCCCTACATTTTTTTTCGCTAGACGTTGAGCCGAGCAATTATAGTAAGGAAAGAATTCTAACGATCAGAGCTTCTCGGTTATTATGGGTCCTAATTTAGTTGTTAAGTTTCTTAGAAATTGTTATTTGTATATGTTTATTTTTCAAATAATCATCTGAAAAACCTAAAACAATAAATTATCCTAGTAATTAAATTAAAGCATGGCACAAATATATGGCCATATACTTCTATAGAATTCATATAAATGGAATAGTAAGAACAATTTTATATTTTATTATGAATAAATTCCTAAGTATAGGTTATTGGTAAAATAATCGTAAAATAGTAGATGTGTATTTCTCAATTGGAAAGGATTTTATCACCAATATTTTTTTTAAAGCTAGAATAAAAATAATACTGCGGTCAATAAATGAAATAAATCAATTTTTAGAAAATTAAATAAAATTTGTTTCTTTATAATAATAATTCAAATAAATGATGATTCATTTAAGGTATTTAATAATAATGAAATACCACGTGATTTATGCAATAATTATATAGTTTGTAAAAAATAACTTTAACTTTATAACAAATTAATATGAAACAACAAAATTGAAGTCGCTCATTTATATTTTATAAATTAGTACTTTAAATATTAATCAATTTCTTTTGGTACATTTTATGTATGAGAAATTCTTATATCTTTATTATTTTAATGTTCAGAATAATAAAATGCATTTTCATTGCATGCACTTTCATAACTTTCTATTAAATTTTTTTTTTAAGTAATGAATTCATTTCGCTTTTCACAGAAGACAGAAAGAGAACATCGTAAATAAATTTCTAAGAAAATAATGTTTAATTAAATTTAAAAACTGTTACACAAAAGTAAAGGATCAAAGGTAACGAGAATAGTCCAATTAAAATTAATTAACTCTTGCCAATGCTTCTTTACAGTGTTGAGAGAATGTTTACTTCTCTACAAAATCACCGTAAATAATTTATCTTTACAGGAATCAAGTATAAACTTCAATTCAGATGTTCTCTGAATTAATGAATGAAATTAAATTATGAGAGAATAAAATAATGATGAATACAACTTTTATTTATTTATTTCACAATTCAATAACAATAGCTCGCATAAAAAAGAATAAAATAAAAATGGGAATATGCTGGGAGGGATGATATTTTCCAAGGAATAAATGCGATGTAGATAGCTGGTAGGAGAGTTGCACAGCACCATTATATATAATTTATACCGCTCCACGTGGTTTTTTCAGCTGGTAGTTGGCATGTCGCGATAAAGAGGGGAAGAGAACTTTTAGGGTATCCTCCATTGTCGTTCGAGAATTTCTCGTTCAGAACGAGCGAGGGTCACGGTCCCGAACGGTATAAATCAAGGAGGCGGTGAAAGGGAGCCGTGTGACTTACGACTTTTAAAAACTCATCCCCTCCATTATCGAGGACTTCTTCAGTCCGACGTCTCCTCCCACCACTATCACGATAGTACAACGCCGTAACGTCACTAGAAGCAACGGTGTGGATCACGGATCCTTAGACAGATATCCTGCCAATTATAAGATGGATTGTATCCGTGATCTCTAAGATAAAAAGAAGAAAAAAATAGGATAGATCTAAGAGTGCTTTATGACTCTCTTCCCAATGGTATACAGGGTTGCAACAAGGCAACGTGCTGAGATCAATGCTTTATTCAATTTTCAGAAACATGATATTGCAAGGGAAAGACGGAAATGGGTGAAATATTTTACCCAGAAAATAACATTTTGAAACATGGTTCTTCCACTAAAACATTTGTTTATCACAGCAGATTAAAGAAACTATCCAATTTCAGAGGTAAAAGTAGTATAAGTCAAAAATTCAAAATGTTTCTAAAACGTATAAAATAATTTAGATAAAATTTTCTGAATTTTGCTTTTGCTACTCTGACTCGTAAATATAAATAAGACACGACAACGAAGTGTTTTTCTTATTTTTAAAATAAACTTAATGGAATAAATAAATTATACACTTTATTCAGAAAATATTAATTATTAAGTTCAACTTGAAAAAAGAAACAAATTTTTCGTACGTTCCCATAACAAGAAAAACGCCTATTTTTTTTTAAAAATTAAACTCAATGAAATAAATAAAACATACAATATACTTAGAAAATATTAATTACTTTGTTTAGCTTACAAAAACAAAATATGTAACAATAATAAAATTAAAAAAATTTTCGTATGTACCCACTGGCATGAATATACGAAGAATTTCTGAATTATAAAGAACTTTCAAGCAACATTACAAACATTAGGGAACAATAGATAATTTCAACTAATTAGAATTAATTCACGGGTGGAAGTGGGAAAAAATAGAACTAACTAAATCAAATTAATAAATTAAATCAATTTATTTTATGACACTAGGAATACAAAGGAGTACCGTAAGCTGAATAAATCCAATTATTTCTGGTCACTTCCGCATTATGTAATCCATTTGAATTTGACCGAAACTTCTAAAGTTTTAATAATGAAGCAGGATGCCTAGGAAGGCACTTTAAATTCAAATTTGAGATTCAAATTATAGAAGAGATACTGTGACGGTTGATGAGAAGAAGCATGGAGAGGGAAAAAAAATATCCTGAAGGAAAGCGGAGACGATCTACGCAGACAGAAGGCTGAGGAACTGTTATTGTATCTAAGACGGACGGTATAAGAAGTTCGTTTCTGGGAAGCTATGTTAGTCCGATACCCGTCCAAGGGAGTAATAAATTTGTCAACAGTTGTCAAAGCCTAATTGGACGGGAGTGGTCCGTATGTCCTCCTGCTTCTTTCTTCGTCTCATCTCTTTCTTATCCTTGACCTCTGAGGAAGTTCCGTGGTCGCTACCATCCTACGGCTTTCCGAAAAAAAAGCGATTTGTGCTTCGATCGTAACGTAATTCAAAAAATGAAATACGGCATGAGGACAGGGATGATTTAGTATGTTCCAGGGGAAGATTTACGACTTCGCTGACAGAAGCTGTGGTAAAATAGTCGTAAATTATATGGCATAGCACTAAAATTTCAGTTAGGACTTTTTCACCGGTAAGGTTTACTTTCAGTATTTTTAACTAAGCATTACATTACAATAATTGTATTTAGGTATTTATATTTTATGCACCTTAATAAATCATCGAAGACAAATCTTAATTTGTATAAGTAATTGGACAAACAATTTTTTGGCCAAGATCCAACCTCACTCAATTCTAAACTTTCTCGTCAAATGACAGCTATGCGGATAAACCTTTCATAATTTATTAAAAAATCAGGGATTATGTTTAATAAAGGTTGAAGCAGTGTAGATCAACACATATTTTATTGTTTCAGTTTTGTATGAATATGCTTTACCAAACTAAGTTCAAGAGTGAAATTCTTCGCAATACTGAACAGTTTTTTCAATAAAATTTGAAATAATGAGGCAATTAAAGATTAAGCAGCCAATATGTCAAAAATAACGTAAAATGAAGTAGGAAGGGAGTAAAAGAAGAAAAGAAAAATTTGGATGATGATATGGACTCTACTATATCTCGTATAAGCTATCTATATCTTTTTGTTTCCAAATGTATCTGAGACATCAGTCTAAAACTACTCATATGAGAAGTTCAGAGCGTTTTTCAAGGTGTAGTAACAGAATGTTGGTTTCTACAATTATACAATTCATACAAGGAAACAACTGGAAATGAGAAACATGTTTGGAGTTGTTGGGTAACCGTATTTTGAAACTATTGGGGTAGAAAATTTGTATTATTGCAGGGTTATTATTGTAATAAAGCAAATGAAACCGGTATTGACGTATGGGAACAAGCGTCTACTAACGGAAAAAAAAGTTTCCATAACGGGAAATATATGACTCTTTGTATTTTTCATGTTAGCTCATTATTATAATCAGTATTGATCTGTCGCTTTAAAACGGGAAAACCGGCCAATTTTCAATTTCGGTTATGGAGAACAACGAATTGCAACAATAAAGCCAAAATCATTGTTTAGAATAAAAATTAATATTAATTTTGAATGAAACCAACCTTTAAATATATTATTAAAAAAACTTTATTGGATGACTGTTTTAAATTTAGTCGTTATACTTTTCTGTCATGAGGGGACTGTATCTCCACCACATTGGTTTATTTTATTTTATTTTTAAACCTTTTTAAATTTATTTGTAGGAGTTATTAGAATTATTATTATTTAGTTTTAATGTTTTAAAGAAA